>NW_016107415.1:0-28256 GCF_001604975.1 Cebus imitator
TGAAAGATAGATGTGAATAAATTACCCACAGTGCAATAAAAGACAGGGAAGAAAATACAAATCTAATTGTAATTCAAGAAAAAAAAAAGAATACAAGGAAGAGAACAATGCAAAATGATGTGGCTTCACATTTTTCATAATTGTTGAAAGGCATGAATCATTAGACAGGGACATCACAGGAAGACGTAAGCAGGATAAAAAAGTGAAATCCAAACCTAACACATTGTAATGAATCTTTAGAACATCAAAATGATGAGTGACATTAACCAGTGGAAACAATAAATCACTTACATGAAAAAAGACAGCTGGACTATTTCAGATACTAGATGAAACTAGTTGGCAACCTAGAATTTACATTCAGCGAAACTATTGTGTTAAAACCATTACATAACAAACCAAATAAAATAACATCTTCGGGCAGGTAAAAATCAAAATCTATGAACAGAAACTTGCTAAAGTATCTCCTGTAAAATATTATTTAGGGAGAATAAAATTGAATCCATTAGTAAGGATTGTTAACGGAAGTTGAAATGTATGCAAACATAAGTTGGGTTTTATACATTAACACTTTAAAAATGGATTTTTACATTGTCTTTTGCACCAAGAATTTCTTATCTATATATAATTTTGTTAAAGTTATATGCAAATGTTTAATGACAAGAAAATTCTATTTGTTCATATTGAAATCAAAAATATGTCTGACCCTTAACAAGAATGGACTTGTGAAATATACCATAAAATATTGAAGTAGTACGCAATTATTAATAATCTTGTTATAAAAATACATCTGTATAAAAGCATAGATAAGCATCTAAGGTACATTCCTATTTCAAAAGCAGCCCACGGTGTTATATACAGTTTGAGTATAATTTTGCTGAAATATTATTAAAGACATAGCCTTAAGATATTAAGACGGTTATCTATGGCAGGGAATTGTGAATACTTTTAAATTGCCTTTTGTGCTTGAAGTATTTTAAAATTGTTTCTACACTAAGCTTTAGCTTTTATACTCAGAAAAAACTTATTAAAAATAAATGCTGTCTTTTGGTATAAGCATGGTCTCAGTTTTTGAAAGTTTGAAGATACAAAATTTAAACAAGAAATTGAGAAGGAAGTGGCTGTTTGAATTAGCTCATGAGTGAAAGAAAGTACAGTAATTCCCTCTTATCACAGGTTCACTTTTCCAAGTTTCAGCTACCCAGGTCAACCAAAGTCCGAAAATAATAAATAAAAAATTCCAGAAATAAACAGTTAATGAGTTTTAAAATGCACAGTGTTCTGAATAGGGTGACAAAAATCCCTCTTGAGCTGTCCTGCCCATCCTACTTGGTCCTTAAGACTTCCTGTGTCCAGTGTCTCCATGGTGTCTATGCTACCTGCCCTTAGTAGCTTACTAGCTGTCTTATTTTTGCAGTTTTTATGTTCAAGTAACACTACTTTATCTACTAACGGCTCTAGAGTGCAAGAGTCGTGATGCCGGCAATTTGGTATGCCAAAGTAAAGCTGGAAATTACTTTGTTTAAGTAAAAAGGTGAATGTTTTTGATGGCAGAAGAACAAAAAATGAATGCTGAAGTTGCTAAGATCTATGATAATGACAAACTTTCTATCTGTAAAATAATGAAGAAAGAAAAAGAAATTTGTACCTAGTATACATAGAATTTGGTAATGCCCATAGTATCAGTCATTGACTGGAGGTTGTGAAATGCAGCCTGCATGGGTAAGGGTGGACTAATGTATTGAGAGATTTTCTACATTGAACCTCTAACATTACAAGTGTAATTTAGAAAATGTGTGAGGCAGGAGAATGGCTAAAAGAGGAGGTAAAATGTATCCTGGGAAATCTGGGGCTATTTCTAAGGCAACCAGGTGCCTTCTGACTAACCTCAAGATGTGATTACATAGCCAGAGTTCTGCAATGTAATCATATGAAAATGACTTTAAGCAAATGTTAACTTTAGTGATTACTACTGTTTACCTCTATTTGTTAATGTTTTTCTTTCAAGTGGAATTTAAACCAGCTCTTTATTTTATTGAATGACCAAGAAAGAATTTAAGCCACCGGTTTGCCATAAGGTGGCAAAATATGAAATCTCTTGTAACCCTATTTCTTTAAAATGACCATTTTAAAACATCTCTAGGCATGGGCATTATACTGAAAATTCTTGAAGGTAAGAGTATTTTCATCTTTTATATTGCTTCTGCAATTAATAAATCTGTACTAGGTTTTTAATGTTACTTCAAACATTTTATTGATTTTCAGGTGATAACCACTGATGAAAGGTTTAAATATAGAGGAATTTTTATTATTTTTTTTAACAGAAACAGACTATAATAGGCTTTTTTTTTTTTGAGGTAATTTCTACTAGATGAAGATAAAGCATACATGATTCAGAGAACTCAGATGACCACAATTATCCTACCAAAGTACCTTGCAAGAGAGCAAAACACAAGTCCTAAGTATAACAAAGTGGGACCTGGTAGCAAGATGACTTCTTAGATTGCTCAGGAGATTTCACTTGTTGAATTGTGTAGGACAACATATATAGGTTGACCATTATGTGAGAAATTCTTAAAATATTGTAGCTTACCTCAAATTTTTGATATCTACAGACTTCTTTAATACTTTACAACATGAAGGACAGACAGATTTTGCTTCCCACCTAGACCTAAATTCAACATTTGTGCTTTCCATACTAGAGATCTTTACATAACAACCATCTCAGTTTTTGGTATTCTCTCAGTTTATCTGCCTCAGTCTAGATTCCCATTCAGATATTCTTCAGTGCTGTATTTCCTGAACCTTGTATGCTTTGGAAGTGTCCTTTTTGACTAGGTATGCCCTCCCTGAAAATCCTTCCTTGACAGAGAGCAGAGATATATGGGACATAAGCAAAATGGGATTAGGCATTTGCATTTGGATAACTCAGTTTCAGAGTCCCGCCACACATGTTTAGAAGTCTTACACTTTTCCTTTGGGTAGGGATTATTTCTCTTTGTTTGGAAATAATATACTGCATTCTGAATGAAGAGCCAAAGGTGGTGTAATTAAATTCAGTAAATGATGGTATTCAAGTTTGAAAAACAAAAAGAAAATTCAAAAAGAACTTACATAACAGAGTAAACCTATAACACTAAATTTATCCTCTAATATCTTTAATAACAGAAACATAAAAACTCAAATTTAATGTTTAAACATGGTATGTAGAGAAACATATGAAAATTAAAGTCCCAATGATTTATTAAATGTATAATTATTGCAGTTATATTATCATTGCAGTTCGAGGGTTAATCATAAAAGTTTAATGTTTATTTTTAGCAAACTAATATTTTAGATTTCTCATTTTCTAATCAAGAGGAAGATAATCAACTATGCTTCATATCCTTTTACTTGTGTGTAGTCCAACAAGCTAACCCTTATTCACATTATAGGGAGAATTTCAGTGACTTAAAACAGTCATCCAGAGACTGACAAGATTCAGCACTCTATTTTTCCATATTGTAAGTACTCTTTCTTTTATTTTTGTTCCATTTTATCCAAAATATAGTTTCTTTCTGCCCCTCCATAAAATCAAACAACCTCGCTTTCTGTATTCAGAAGCAATCAACGTTTTTACATATCATGTAATTTGATCATTTCAAGTAACAACTCAATGATGTTGTAGTAAATTTACCAAGTTGTGCAACCATCACTATAAATCACTTTAAGCACATTCTTGACACCCAAATAAGATTTCTCATGCACAAAAACTGTGAATACACACACACACACACACACACACACACACACACACACACACACACACATATTCCTGCCCCAGGCCAACTGCTTCCTATCTTTAGAGATTTGCCTTTTCTGGACATGTCATAAAAATGGGATCACTAATATGTGACTCATATTTTGAGTATCTTTCACTGAACATGATGTTTATGAAATTTATCCGTGTTACAGCATGTATTCATAAGTTTGTTCCTTTCTATTGATGAAGGGTATTCCACTGTATGGTTTATCTAACATTCACTAATTGATGGACATTAGATGTATTTTTGGCTGTTTTGACATATGTTTTCAAATATCTGTAAGTTTAAAAAAAATTAAAAGAGAAAATAGTTTTTGAAATATAAAATTTTAGAATAAATGCACAGCAAAAAGTCAAATGATTTTTGCTGTAAAACTTAGAACAGGTATTTAAATATTCTCTCTTACATGTTATATTAATATATACCTCCAATTTTATTCATGAAAATTGAAGAAATACATTATTTATTATATCTAATATTCAATGATAATTTTCCCCCAGGGTCAATCTTAACTGAAATGCCATCCTTGTTTCTTACTTTTCTTTTTTTTTTTCCCCCCAAAAACTATCTGCTCCATATGGGCATGGCAAGTATCTAAAAACATTTATTTTCACTGTTAGCAATGACTAATAAATAAATAACATTGTCAAATAAACATTTATTTATGCACAAATTTGTGTGAAAAATAAACTCAGCTGATTTATTTTAAAATTGTATAAGAAATACACAAATTTTATACACGCAAATAAATACAAACACCATTTTATGGTTTATTTTTAATCTCATAAGAGGCTTAATTTACTCAGACATTCTAAAAACATTTATGGGTCCTGGACCTGCTCTAGGTGCTGGAGCTTATTTCTGCTTTGAGATTTCAACTGTTCACTGGCTTTATTTGTCCTCCTGCTATTTGAGGAGATGAAATTTCTGTATTATAGAATAACTCGGTCTCCATCTGCAAAATTCAAGCATCACAGTGAATGTGCACAGTAAATTGCTGACTATCAAAATATATAGCTTATTTCACAAGTAAATAACTATTTCCCAAGTGCACTGAATTTAGAAATTTATACTATAACAAGAAGTAAATTTATTGTCTTCAGGAAATCTGCCTCTTCATCACACTGACCTCATTTATTTATATAAGGCCAGAGCTTTTGTCAAATGCTGTCACTCCTGGAAACTGCTAGATTATGTAGAGTCACTGCTACTGGGAATAAGGCTCATTTCATGCCATTATGAAAGGCTCATCAAGAAATGAGTAAGGCTCATTTCATGCCATTGGTTGGGAAAAAAAGCCAAACTTCCAAACTTTAATACAGTTTACTTTGGGCTTAGAAACATTGAGTGCTAATACTAACATAGAAAAAAACAACAATGCCAAAACTTAGAAAAGTAGCTACTTCTTCTTGAAGGAAAATAAGATACTCATTAGTAACATCAGTGTAGCTGATAAGCCACTAATTTATATTTTTTTTATTTGCTGAGATTTAAGAGTTGACAGGGACGCATAGTTTCCTTCAGTCATGCTTGCTCATTATTAATGCCCAGGCTCTTCCAGTGATGGATGGAGCATGCAACACTGCTGAGGTATCATTACACAAAGTTATTTCTGAGACTGTTTTGCTAAAGCGTAATTGCCGAATCTACTAAAATGGAGTCTATCAAGGTGAATGAATGATCATCCCTGAATGCATGTTTCTGGAAACAGAAAAGCAGCAAGGCTTAGAGGTTAAGAACAAGTATTACAGAGACATGCTACTTGATTTGTTATCCATTAATCATTTGAGAGCCAAGAACAAGTTATTTCAAATATTTAGGCCTCAAAAATAGGAATAATAATGGCATAGAGATTATTTAAAGATCAAATGAAAAAATGTTATAAGGCTTGGTAAACCATGTATATTTTTGTTCTAATCAGGACACTTTGTGGAAGGGACCAATTAACAACTATGCTGGGATAACATATATAAACCAAGATGTCCCAAGCTAGCCAGGCATGGGATTACTCTATGCAAAATACACCTGGCACAGTTCTCATAACCTAGAGAGTGTTAATGTAAGAAAAGGTTAGCATTATTTTAATTTGTATATATCCAACTAATTTTTGAAGATTAATTGCTTTTAAAAATATTATGAAGAACCCACAATTTCAATGACTCCAACTCACCCACTTGTCTATACAATGTATGCCCTGTTTTGCTAGTGGTATGCCTACCATCCCCATCCCCACTCTAACTTCCACTCTCTGTTTTATAGACCCTTCTTGAGTCTACTTTCTTCGTTTTCCTTTCTACTGCTTCTAAATTTGTCATCTATAGACACTGCTTCATTGAGGTTGATTTCTGAGTTTAAAAAGAATGTTGATCTTTCTCTAAGAAATCAAGGTACAATTTTCTTCCAGCTGAGTAAGTTTCCTCACATTACAGTTTGGAAGCAAAAATCTCTTCCTTGGGTGTTAAGAATCTTCACTTAAGATATCTGAGAGTCTAAGAGCAACTAAAATCAAAATTCAACCTAACCACTGTCCCAGAAACTTTTCTCTTAGGTATAGCTATCAAATAACCATTCATGCAAGTCATTTTTGCTGTGCCTGTGCCTACTGTAAACACTAAGGCAGATACTGACGATAGAGCAACGAAGAGCTATTTGTGCCCCTTGGAGCTTATTTCCTAAAAACACACTAAAATTACAACAAAATTATTTAGAGGACCTTAAAAAAAGAGTCAGGCAATGATAAAAGTCTGCCACTTTAGCAGAATTTTCTAATGAAACGTAGCTTATATACGTAAAATTTTAAATATCACTATTCTGGGTAAGTTACTCCTCTCTTCCATGCTTCTTTCCTACTCTTTAGATCTGACTGGAACTGAAGTGTGAAGCTATTCTGGGTTAATTGGTCTATGATGTATTGTGTCTGAAGAGTGTATATTAATAAGGATAATCTATATGTATGCTGAGGTAACACATAACCCTCCGAATCTCAGTGCCCTAACAAATAAATACCTATTTTTTGCTCATAAAAATTGTGCTACTAGATGGGCGGATCTCTAGAATAGCTCTCATATAGTGAGTTAGTGATCCAGGATATTTATGTCTTGTGAACATATCATCACTATACTGGCCTTCATAATCATCATTAAAAGGAAGATAGGTGCTATAAGATTGCAAAATGGTTTTTGGATGCTTCAATGCAGATTGACTTCATATTTCTTGTGGCTATAAGTCATGAGTAATTTCAAGAGAGCAGGGATACATGGGGAATCATCTAGATATTCAACCGGCAGATAGTGTATCATCCACATGATTATTCAAGTTTCTCAAATGATTTTGTAAAAGATTTAGGAAATTATCACATAGGTTGCTAAAGGGAGACATACTCTAGTTAAATTCAGTCTAGAACATGGGCAGAATTGGAGATGAAGGGTGGTGGCGAGAATTTCAGAAGATTTGCTTTATTCAAGATTGAGGAAATACATTTCAGAAAACAAGTTATTGAAGCCACTTAAGGCAGCATTATTCCCAATTATTAGTTCAATAATATAAAGGAAAATATTATAATTGTCATTTTAAAGAATTCAGAAATAAGGTACATAAGGTTTTTCAAATACTTTACTAATTTTCCAGGTCAATAAATTTCATGCTTCTGGTGCATATTTTCCTTATCAGATTGAAGCATCTTTCTTTTATAAACTAACTTTCTTAGACTCAAATCCACTGAGAAATGCCTTGACAGTGCTGAAAATACATATATTTTTATAAAAAAACCAATATTTAACTTGGTAGGAAAACAAAAAATCTGCACATTGAAAGAATGTCTTTGGCATCTCTGATAGAGCCAAATATTGCATTCACTTCACTGATGCATGGTATTTGTGTCAGTGGAGGAGAGCCTTTTTCTAACAACATTTCATGTTCTCTGACAATCTGGGAACATATAATTTAATTTGGCTTTTTACAGCAGTCTACAGTCATTCGGTGCAGGACCTCAAGTGTTCCGAATAATTTTAAAGCAAATCTTGAAAAACTAAACACAGTACATCTACATATCTGTGTATGGGTTGTGTGTGTGCAGATGTACTGCTTGGAAGATAATGACAAGAGGAATGAATAAGACATGAAATGCAGTTTTAACAACAAACTCCCATGTCTAGATAAAAGAGTTTTTCGGGGAATAGGGGGAAAAACAAATGCAAAAGGCAAATTAGGAATGCAACATTTCATTTAATGCTTCCAACAGTTCTATTATCCTAAATTTTGTTTTACATGATCACTCTCATGTAATTATCTGGATTTTAAAGACAAAACTATATCTAATGATTTTTATCATCAGCTCTTCATTGTTACAAAAATGACATCAGTACGAACATCTTTTCAATGAATCTGAACTGCTCTTAGACAAGAACATGGCACAATAAATTACCTCTTCCCAAACCAAGGGTACATGGTAATGCATTTCTCATTTTAAGGCAGTAACAAAGTATTAAGAAAATATGTATTAATTGTTATGCTTCACATTTAAAAACATGTATCTAAAATTTGACTGTTCAAGAATACTACAAGGTTTGAGTTTACAAGGTGGATAGAAATTATTTACAAACAGATGATTTTTATGACACGAAATATATAAATCTGAAATCGTTCAGAAAATAATAAATTATTTTGGTGCACATAAATTATCACAGATAAAGCAGCCTAAATGTTATTGTACAACCAGGAATTCAGAATGACTAACTGGATTTCCTTAATTTGAAGTTTGATTGTTGTCCAATTTCCCTAGGTAGATGACATTAGTCGATTGCTTTTTTTCCATCTGCTAAAAACAAGTGAGATGATATTTAAGGTTACTGTTCTTTTTTTTAAGAAAGATAAGCAATGATTTAGACCACTGTGTGGTGACCGCCCGTTACAATGTGGGATATTCAAGTGTAATCACTTATCATAAATCTGATTTAAATTAATGTTTGGAAATCATTCTGAATATTATTGTATAATTTTGCAGAAACTTGTAACATCATTATTACCAATTACTTCATAGGTTGCCACTGCTATTGTTGTTTTAGAAAATATAAACAATGTTTATATGTTTATGTATGAATATTATTCTACACAGTATATATTACTTTATAGTGGTTAAATATTAGAAAACTTGTTTTAACAACATTCATACTAACAGCTAGATAATCATGTTTTATAAATGGCAACCACACAAACATTTCCTGAGTACAATTATCAAATTGAGTTCAATGGGTACTGTCGAAATCTAATACTATATGTAAGTCAGATTATTACTTTAGTGCCATGTCAAATACATTAAAAATACTGTTATAGTTTAAAATTAAATGTAATGAGTTCTAATGTTACATAATCTTTTTGTCTTTTGTTTTCTTTTTAATTATCACTTCAAGAAAACCTTCATGTTGCAGAATTCACTAGATTTAAACATATATATATATATATATATATATCTTTGAAATGATGTATTTGGGGCATGCACACACCATTTATACAATTTGCATATGCGTGGCTCAGAAAGTCTGATATTAGGCAATTGGATGTTAATATTATTAAAGCTCTACTATTCACCATAAATATTTTTTCCTCATGGGACTGCCTGCTAAGTTAACTAACTAAATAAATGACAGAACATAATGCAAATAAAAAGTTTTTCTCAAAAAAGATAGGACAATAAATTCAAGGAGAGACAAGACTAAGAAAATCCACAATCTACAATGAGTGAGAAATAATGAAGCTTGAAAATACTATATGTGTTATATTATCTCTGCAAGTGATTCAGCAGGCTCTGATTTCCTCAAGGCTTTTATTTATTTAGGACATGTCAAGTTGTATACATATCTCCTCAAAGAGTCAGAAAATGATGAGATCCTATAAAAAAAATTACTGGCATGGCTCAATGTGTTAAGAACAAAGAAAAATGATTAGGATCAATTCAAATATGCAAAAACGTGTTTTCTTTTTTTCTAACACTGAATGCCTAAATTAATTTCCATAGTGGGAACCAATCATGAAAGGGAATAGATCAGTCCAGGCAAAAAAAAAAAAAAAGCAAGTGAACCAGCAAAAAAATGTTCATTTGTATTCAACTTCAATCTCACATAAAGAAAGAGAGAGAGAAAGAGAGAGACAGAGAGAGAGAGAGAGAGAGAGAGATTTAATTCATAATTCAGTCTTTACCTTGAGTTTGGCATGCTTTTTATACCTTCCCACTAAAGTATATTAACTTTGCTATTGAATTCCATTTAATTAAATAATTCTTCCTCTATTCTGGCTTACAGCCTTAATTAAATAAAAAACAGAAGAAACCCCAATGAACTGTGTAGAAAACTAAATGACAATGTTGCTGTATTTCCCCCATGTTCATGTATTTAACTGTATTTTTTGTGGGACTATTCTATTGCAAATAACAGTGATATTAAGAACCTGTAATAGCATAGGTTCATAAAACCAATATATAAACTTGCTCTTAACTATCATATTTAACACAGAGAAAAAGAAGAAAGAAAATCACTTTTTGAGTGACATTTTGATAAAAGGAAGTTTTCTTTTTTTCTATTTTAAAAATTCTTAATTTTTAAAAATCCTTAATTCTTATTACTTTGCTTACTAAAGGTTTGGTGTTGGAAATCATTTTCTACTTAACACAAAATATAGTTTTTAGATTTTGTTTTCACATCAGAAGTTAATATCCGTTATACATATATTAAACATATGGCACTACAAATGATTTCCATGACATATACACTAGTATTGTATTTAGGCTCAAAAGGCATCACTACACAAATGTAAAGCTTCTCCCATTATCCTCAGCCTTGACCGTAAATGATAGTAATCCTAGCTCATCTTCCTGCAGTATTGGGAAGGAATAAGAAAATATCACACTTTGCATGGTATTGCAAGGATGGTAAGAGAGTGGAAAAGTGGAAATAAGGAAAATGCAGAAGTTGATGTAGCAAGGAAATGTTTCCACCATGGGCTAATACAGACAATGTTAGATGCTAAAGATCAATAATGCAAGGGAAGTAGTGATTTACTCATTTTTCTAATCATAGTCTTTGAGATGCCTGACATTAAGGAAAATAAAGCCATAGAAATTAGAAAAGGAAGAACTTTTAATCATGGGAGGAATGGACAAGATCAAATCTGAGCCCTATATCTGGAGCAACTGGGGCAAAAATAAAAACCACAAAGAGATACAAAGCATCAGACAACATGAAGGACAATGTCAAAACAGAATCATAATGGCATGTCTTTAGGCTGTGACATTGAAGACACAGACAAATCAGTGTTTAAGCTCCTCCTCTCCCCAACTTCCAGACAAAATTGGTTGTAAATTTTGGCACACAGCTGCACTAGTTCAGAAGTTTTAAATGACACTTATTGTCAGTAAGCCAATTTTTGCCCCAGATGAAAGCTTTCAGCTAGGTAAGGTGGATGTCTCTTGGAATCAGTCACATAATCTCACCAGATGTTCATGCTACTTCTGTAACTTCCTGTCAAGCTTTGATTACACTGGCAACATTGGAGTCATTGTCCATATTTCCAGTCCTTGAAGGGATTGTTAATATTTTTGATTCAGTTTTGTATTCCTCTAGCCATCAGCACAGATTTGCGTAGCATGTTTTCCAGACAATGGAGCATGGCAGCAAGATATTCTGCTGACTATGTTATTTGGGGCTGTGATGTAGTCCATGATATTCATCTTCTTCAGGTCAATACATAACAGTATGCTGACTTTTCAAAAACATGTCTGTGGTCCCACATATCCTGTCTTCAGGAAACAGAAATAAGCAAACAGAAATGTGTAGCTTTCATAGCACTCTGGGCCTAGTTAAGCAGGACATGTTTTGAAAAAGCAGCAAGTGTGTCAGTTGCTTCTTTCTCTATTTTTGAATCATAGTTTCATAAAAGTCATAAAAATAAATTACTATTTTTAATTGAGATTGAAAACTGATTGAAAAAGATCCAAAATGCTTGCCAATGCCAACATGGATAGACCGTAGTAGAATTTTCTTCTAAAATTTTTGGCCACACACATCTGCTGGAGTTCTAGCTGTCTTAGTGGATCACAAGCTTCCGTCTTCACAAAAGAAATCCATATTTAGGATGTCATCTGTGAAATAGTTGTCCTTGGTTCTAAGATGATGTTTAAAGATTTTGTAAACACTCTTTCTATAATTGTATATAACATCTGATGAAAAAGATATTCTAGTAAGGTTTTCATCACAGAGAGAGGTGCATATAAGTGCAGTCCTTATGAGGGCCCAGTTCTCACTTTTGTCACTGGAGTGTGTGAAGACTGGCATGCATTTGATAGACCAGGCTTTGTTTTTAGTCTTCTACCCTTTCTCACCCTAAAAGCCCAACTTAAGTCAAACCTCCTTTATTGTTGCGGTAAGATTATTGATAATTACACTAAGGCTTCTAAACCAGGACCATCTTGTTCTGTGCTAATAAGTTTACCATTTTGAAGATGCGTCCTAGTGTGCTCTTTGTTATCTAATTGTGCTTTTTGTTTCCACAATCAATAAAATCAAAATGCATGCATTCTCATATGTTCTTAGTGTACACATGTGATTTGAGTAAGATATCAAAATATAAAATATTTTAACCTCACCACTAGAAAATGTAAATATTATTTCTAATGTATTAAATTTGAAAATTGTGCAAAGTAAAAATTTCATTTGAAGTTAGTAATGGAGGCCTTATTTAGTAACAAGGAAGGGACTGCATATTACACACACACATAAACATGCGTGCACATATGTGTAAATATATACTTGTTGACTATACATATGTGTGTTTATATTTGCATGTTTATGTGCATATATATAGATATATATTAGACTGATCACACATATACATATAAGTTCTGGGTCACATACATATATGCATTGTATATATACAGGGTAGAAGTAAAATAAATGAATTTTCTGCAATAAGAGATTGAAATAAATAAGTTATTGAAATAATTATATGACTAAGATTAAAATGAGTTATAGTATCAAGCAAATTAAATTTATGAAATTCTTATTTGTTTACCCCCACTCAATTTTTTTCAAAACACTTTCTACCTTCATGTTGTAAAACCAACTTGCCTTGATTACTGTTTATTTGAAATAATCTAATAAAGGAATACATTATAAATAATATTCTAAGAGACAAACCAAAAATTGGAGAAAGTGACACATTTATATTTAAGCCTCACTAACTATGATAAATTAATAAATGGATAAATACAGGAATTTCATGTTGAGGCTGTGGGGTATAAAACAAAGAGAAATAGAGAAAAGGCTTGGAAGTTGTTCTAGGTTTCTGTATCATTTATTGTATCTTCTCTTTGCCTCTAGTGTGGTATATTTCTCCCTGCACAATGAGAAGAAAAATGTTCTGCATCCAGCATCCCAAAGCTAAGTATAATGCTGATTCCATTACAACAGAGACTATTTAAGTAAGAAAGATAGATTCCCTTCATGGGAAATCAATTCTCTAAACTCACTTTATATGGATTTCTTTCACTCTACAAGTGAAATGTGGGCTGTAAAGAGAAATGGGAAATGACATAGGCGTCTTGTCAGGTCATTCCTGGGAAGGCTTGATGCTATTAATGGAGTCCTAGGGAGTTGATTTAGAAACACTTGGAAGTGAAAGAACAAAGTATATGAAGGTTTTGAGGAGGATCAAAGGAAAATCAAGTATTTAATCCCTGCAATATGTGTGCATCACTGGCTTTTTCCAGGAGACGGTTGCATTCCTTTGGGTTCAAAGATATTTACCCACCATTACTTTTTCTGCTTTCCAGAGAACAGCTGAGAATTATATTATGTAAAGCCAAGGATTTGTGAAAGGTCCTGAAATTTATTTTTAATTCTTTACTGGCTTTGGGAAGGTTTCTATACTTCCTTAATCTACAAATACTTCTCCCTCCCATTTCCACACTTAATATTTTTTTTATTTTCAAAATATACCAAAACACTTATGTGATACATCATAGTTTCTTGCTTTCAATTTTTAAATTTTTATTTTATTTACCTCCTACTCAGTTTAGATGTCACTTACTCAAATGTTTGTTTTTATCAGATTTCTGTCCTTTCTGGTCACCCACGTGTTAGTGTTCTCATAGAATATTGAGCCCAAACCAGCTGTAACTTTTCTCATATACTTTTAAATACTCTGTTACATGGCTGTCTTGTAATTTTCATATAGTTCTTGGTATGCACTTAGCAGACATTCTGTGAATAAATTAAAATATCCATATAAATTTAATTGCATAAATAACATGAATCTATAATAAACTAGTAAATGATCTGATAGCTAATTTCCAAGACAGCCCTCAACGATCCCTGGCTTTTGATATACTACTATCTGTAGTTCCCTTCAACACTGTACCAGAATTGGTCTACATGACCATTAGAATATTATAAAAATGATGGTTTATCACATTTGAGATTAGAAATGACTGCGGCTTCCATCTTGGTAATCCTCTCTCTCTTCTCTCTCTCTCTCCCTCCGTCCCTCTCACCACTGTCTCTTATTACTAAATGTTGTGAAAGAAATATTATAAGCAGTCTTATCAATGGCCCATGTGGCAAGAACAAGTCTTCTGCAAAAAACACATGCACAGTCTTGAAGCCAACTCTGCAACCCCAGTTAAGTACTCAAAGACAGTAGTATCACTGATGGAGAGTCTGACAACTCGAATCACATAGCTAAATAGCCTGTAGATCTTTAAGCCTCAGAAACAAATGTTTTTAAGCCTCAGAAACAAATAAAATAAATGTTTATTGTTTCAAGCTCTAAATTTTGGGATAATACGACAGATGACTTAGGGGAAAACTGGAAAGTAAAAAGTTCATGTGTATACTAAATGTCATTTTAAAGCAATTGGTATGATTTGGCTGTTTTCTTTACCTGAAGTTTAACATCTGGATTTAGAGGCATAAGATAACCATGATAGGGCCAAAATTTTGAAATTCTGCAAATGATTGATAGAAGAATAGATAGATAGATCAATAAATGCCCCATCAAATTTAAAACTAAATCTTCTTCCATTGATATACCTGGGCCTATATACTTGTGACAGTCATATTGTGACACAATAAGGAATGCTACCTCAGTAATCACTACATTAAGTCCCGTCTAGTAAACCTATATAACATCTTTCCAAACCTATTTTTCCTCTTATCATCAAAAGAAATATTTCATTGTACATTACAGTAAGAACTATGCTGACATTTATATACTTGAAAATTGTACTAAAATTTATGTTTCTCATATTTTTATTCATGTCATGTTTTATTTTCCACTGTGTCATTGAAAACATGTATTTCTAATCAAATAATACATATTTCTCTCTCTGAATTCCTTTGTTTTTTGGAGTTTCTCATTCCCAAGACATGTTTTAGGTATTCCAACTCCACAGCCTTGGCTTGAGAGCATTTAGTCTATCATATAAAGAAATAGTGAAAAAGAGTGCAGTGAACTCCTTTCCACAACCCACAAGATTGTCTGATCTCTTGATTTTCCAGTGGTCTCACACAATGAATGAATGACTTTCCATAGAGTGTTGGTATCAAGCACTCTTCTGGGTAAGAGTAAGAGGACAATACTTCCATATTCTCTATACAAACAAATGCCTGCAATATAGAGGTGGGTGTTTTAAAGAACTACACAACCTCTGCTATGAAGAACAGAATAACCTATTAGGTCCAGGAGAGTGAAAATGTAGAACCCTCTGGAGCATAAAGCCACTCTGAATAAGTTGACCTGAACCCTCTGCTGTTTCTGTTAACTTAAATGCTCTCCCTATCTCCTAATCTGGCTCTTTCCAACTTTTACTACGTTTAATAAATGATGTCTGACCAAAAACCTGCTTGGCTACATTAGGTTGCGCTCACTTCATTCATGTGCCTCAATGAAGTAGTGCCGTTGTTCCTTGCTGGTGAGAATCAAGTTTTGCCAAACACAGTTTTAAGTAAAGAGGGGGATAAATTGTCCTCCACAGAGAACATAATTCTAGTTACACACAGCTTCCAGGCAGATCTTTACATGAACATGATAGCACCATGAACTCATGTATATGTCAAGTAAGTGACTGACTACATCAGTCACTTACTTAGTATTGTTATTGTCTTCTATGAAGTGAGATCCATTAGTTTTTTTCTTTGGTGTAAGGCATCACCTAATGAAAGTGACTTAGCAACCCAGGGCGGTAATCAGTGATTTCAAACTTCTTGAAATGTTAAACATTAGAATTCAAACTGCCACAGCCTAAGCAGTCACAGTTATGATATCATCGGTCATATAGTCTTCCTGCAAAAATGTTCTACAAATATCACAGTTTGGAGGTTTCTATTCATTAGAGTATGTCTTGCTGTATAATCTTTATACAAGTTGTTTGAATCTACAAATCACTTTGTCTTCAGAAAAGAGAGTTATCAGAATCTCTATAAATAGGCTTCATTTCATCCTTATCAGTGGATTTAAGCATCACCTACTCTTTATATCAGTAAATGCATTCAATTTTCTGTTTTCATTAAGATCTTTGCCTCTATTTAACAAATGAGATCTATATCTCTGTTTTGGTACCAGTACCATGCTGTTTTGATTACTGTAGCCTTGCAGTATAGTTTGAAGTCTGGTAGTGTGATGCCTCCCACTTTGTTCTTTTTGCTTAGAATTGACTTGGCTATGCGGGCTCTCTTTTGGTTCCATATGAAGTTTAAGGTGGTTTTTTCCATTTCTGCAAAGAAGGTCATTGGTAGCTTGATGGGGATAGCATTGAATCTGTAAATTACGTTGGGCAGTATGGCCATTTTCATGATATTGATTCTTCCTAACCATGAACATGGAATGTTTCTCCATCTGTTTGCGTTCTCTCTTATTTCGTTGAGCAGTGGCTTGTAGTTCTCCTTGAAGAGGTCCTTTACGTTCCTTGTTAGTTGTATTCCTAGGTATTTTATTCTCTTTGTGGCAATTGTGAATGGAAGTTCGTTCTTGATTTGGCTCTCTTTAATTCTGTTATTGGTGTATAGGAATGCTTGTGATTTTTGCACATTGATTTTGTATCCTGAGACTTTGCTGAACTTGCTTATCAGTTTCAGGAGATTTTGGGCTGAGATGATGGGGTCTTCTAGATATACAATCATGTTGTCTGCAAATAGAGACAATTTGACTTCCTCCTTTCCTATTTGAATACCTTTATTTCTTTTTCTTGCCTGATTGCTCCGGCTAGAACTTCTAGTACTATATTGAATAGGAGTGGTGAGAGAGGGCATCCTTGTGTAGTGCCAGATTTCAAAGGGAATTCTTCCAGTTTTTGCCCATTCAGTATGATATTGGCTGTTGGTTTGTCATAAACAGCTTTTATTATTTTGAGATACGTTCTGTCAATACCTAGCTTATTGAGGGTTTTTAGCATAAAGGGCTGTCGAATTTTGTCAAAGGCCTTCTCTGCATCAATTGAGATAATCATGTGGTTTCCTTGGAGGCAACACAACATATCTACAACCAATGATCTTTGACAAACCTGACAAAAACAAGCAATGTGGAAAGGATTCCCTGTTTAATAAATGGTGTTGGGAAAACTGGCTAGCCATGTGCAGAAAGCAGTAACTAGACCCCTTCCTGACACCTTACACTAAAATTAACTCCAGATGGATTAAAGACTTAAACATAAGACCTAACACCATAAAAACCCTAGAAGAAAATCTAGGCAAAACCACTAAGGATAGGCGTAGGCAAGGACTTCATGACCAAAACACCAAAAGCATTGGCAACAAAAGCCAAAAGAGACAAATGGGACCTAATCAAACTCCACAGCTTCTGCATGGCCAAAGTAACAGTCATGAGAATAAATCAGCAACCAACGGAATTGGAAAAAATTGTTGCAGTTTACCCATCTGACAAAGGGCTGATATCCAGAATTTACAAAGAACTAAAACAGATTTACAACAACAACAACAAAAAAGCCCATTCAAAAGTGGACAAAGGATATGAACAGGTACTTTACAAAAGAAGACATACATGAGGCCAACAAACACATGAAAAAATGCTCATCATCACTGGTCATCAGAGAAATGCAAATCAAAACTACATTGAAATACCACCTCACGCCAGTTAGAATGGCGATCATTAAAAAATCTAGAGACAAGAGACGCTGGAGAGGATGTGGAGAAATAGGAACATTTTTACACTGTTGGTGGGAGTGTAAATTAGTTCAACCATTGTGGAAGACAGTGTGGCGATTCCTCAAGGACCTAGAAATAGAAATTCCATTTTACCCAGCAATCCCATTACTGGATATATATCCAAAGGATTATAAATTGTTCTACTATAAGGACATGTGCAAACGAATGTTCATTGCAGCACTGTTTACAATAGCAAAGACCTGGAACCAACCCAAATGCCCATCGATGATAGACTGGACAGAGAAAATGTGGCACATATACACCATGGAATATTATGGAGCCATCAAAAACGATGAGTTTGTGTCCTTTGTAGGGACATGGATGAACCTGGAAACCATCATTCTCAGCAAACTGACACAATAGCAGAAAAACAAACACTGCATGTTCTCACTCATAGGTGGGTGTTGAACAATGAGAACACATGGACACAGGGAGGGGAGCACTACACACTGAGGTCTGTTGGGGGGAAACAGGGGAGGGGCAGCAGGGGGTGAGGAACAGTGATTTTTTTTTCTTGAGTAACTTTTAATCTGTGTATGAAAATAATTCTCAATGCAGCTTTTAGCCCTGTGACATACTAGACTTAATCTATGTTTGCTATGCAAAGACTAAGGAAAAGAACAAAGATGTTTGAAGTGCGGCTCAGGGCAAAGAACATGAGTTGTCATAAGATTTTTAATGTATCTCAGTGCTTTGTAGTAAGTTTATTACTAAGGAAGTTAGAGAAAAAACATTAAATTTCACATGAAAATATAAGTATAATTGAATATATTATTCACTCCATGAAAACCCAGGTTTATTAACAAGTAGCCATTATTCCATTGTTCAGGTTATCCAGAAGTCAATATTCTTTCCTCCAGAGTGGTGGAACATCATTAGTTTTCCATGTCATTATTTGGATTATTTAATGGTGTGGTAGAAACTTTTATTTTCTTACTTAATTATTATTTGTACAATATAGAATATTTTTGAAGGAATTTCCTTAGCAAAACTAATATTACTATTTTGGGTGTCAGACATGTACTAAAATATATAATTATTGATGTTTTATTTTTATTCTATTATTTTATTTTCATATGTGTCACACAAAAGGGAAACTCTGACATCTGAATGTGTGCTAAACAAAGCTACAAGTAAATTATTTACAGGCATTTAATCATAACAGAAATCTATGGGGTTGGTATTAGTTTTATTCCCATTAAAGACTCAGAGATACCTAAATTAACAAAGGCTCCTTCCTTCTAGAAAGCTAGAAAGAAACATCAGCTCTACTGAAATTCCAGCTCTTTAAAGCACCAGGGTTTCTATCACTGACTGACTAGCTGTATAATCTGTTGTGTTAAATTCATAAAACAAAACTGATGGAGTTAGCCTGTCTTTTGCTCAGTAATATACATACCTGTGTTTGAGATTTTACCTGAACCAAAATTGTGGTTTATAATGTTCATATGTTGTGTGTTAACAGAACACAATTTATTTTACAAAAATAATATATAGGAAAGTGGGAAAAAGCCAAAAACAAATTTCTCTATTATTTCATTTTGTCAAAGATAAGGCTACCCTGGGCTTTACACTATGGGGAAAATTATAACTCAGGACAATGCGGAAGAATTTAGAATGATATTTTTAAAGGTCTAAAGTCTCCCTTTTTCAATAAACTTTCTGTAAATATATCTGAATAATAAATAGGAAGAAGCATTCCTGAAGGACTTGGTCTTATTCTGTTTGAGCTGCTGTAACAAAATATCATAGTTTGGGAACATTTTTTATATTTATTTTTAATGATACATAATATTTGTACATATTTATGGGGTACGTGTTATGTTTTGTTACATGAATAGAATGTGTAATGATCAAGTCAGAGTATTTAGGTATCTATAACCTCAAGTATTTATCATTTCTGTGTGTTGGGAATATTGAGTCTCCCAGCTATTTTGAAATCCTTGTAACATTATTGTTTACTATAGTTATCCTGCTCTTCTATAAAAAATTAGAACTTATTCTATCTAACTGTACATTTGTATCCATAAACTCTTTATTCCTTCCTCAATCAAAACCCTCTTTCCAGCCTCTGGTAACTATCATTCTACACTCTACCTTCATGAAATCAACATTTCTAGCTACCATATATGAGTGAGAACATGTAATATCTGTTTTTCCGTGCCTGGCTTATTTCGCTTAGCATAATGAATTCCATTTCCATTCATGTTGCTGCAAATGACATAATTTTATCCTTTTTTATGGTTAAATAATACTTCATTGTGTATATATACCACATTTTTATATCCGTTCATCTATTGATGGACACTTAGGTTGATTTCATATCTTTGCCATTGTGGCAAGTGCTACAATTAGCATGGTAGTGCAGGTATCATAATTTGTAATTTATAGAGAATAAAAATGTATCTCTCAGAGATCTGGAGGCTGAGAAGGCCAAGATCAAAAAGCTAGCAGGTTCAGTGTTTGGTGAAGACCCTGTCTCTGCTCCTGCAATGGCACCTTGACTGCTGCATCCTCCAAAGGGAACAAGTGCTGTGTCCTCACATGGTTAAAGAGCAGAAGAGCAAAAAGGGCTGAATGCTATGTGAAGTGTATTTTACAAAGAGCTTAAAACCCATTCATGAGGACAAAGCCTTCATGAATGAATCACCTCCTAAAGGCCCATGCTCTTATTATGTTGGCGCTAACTTTTAATACATGAATTGTGGGGGACATTCAGACCAACACAGACTCAGAAGCATAGTTTAAGGAAAAGGAGAAGGAAAGGAAGAGAGAAGAAGGAGGAGTAGGTATAGAACATTGAGAGGGAAGTGGACGAGGAAGAATAGAGATAAAATGCAGGTTGGTATAAACATTAAACTACTACTGCATGACATTTATAGTATAGATATACATTATAGATATTAATATCTGCCCAGGTAAATCTACTTCCCAGAAAACACCTTTCAGAACTGAACCAGTCCTGAAGTGAATGTGGCAGCCTCCCAGAAAATCTACCTCAAGTTATTGAGTATAACCAATGGCCATAATAAGCATTTTGAGTTTAAATTATGTCTTTGTTGAGTTTTACTTGTTTAGAAATGTAGCTATGCTAATGTTGTCAACTCTTCAATTACGTAAGACAGAGACATGCTACCTCAGCAGTAACTGAGGTAAATAATGAGAATACTTAGCCTGATGTGACACATCTGTGCACCTCTTCATTATTTTTCTCAATTTACTATATTCTTATTCACTCTCTTTTTCCCAGAAAATTATTTAAGTTTTGCTGTCTATGCCTAAGTCTGCTAGTAATATCTGCAGATCATGTATTACACTTGCCAAAGAAATATAAGATAAAAATTTGTCCAATTCATTTTTTTAAATAAGAATGAGTTACTTCAAAGGTCAGTTTCATGTTAAGGTAGATTAATTTTTAATAAGAGATAATTGAATAAGAAGCCATTAGGGCTTCATCCACTAGTAGGCTAATGGTTGAAGTTGTTTTTGTATGTTTTTAATAATACAGGCTTAAAAAATCAGCCATGTAGTTGTAGCATACTAAGTTATATTTAGGTGTTGGATGAAATAATTTCTCTGCATTGATGTACATGCAACCTGGTTCTAAGAGTTTCATGAAAAAAGTAGTACAATAATAGCTGCCTCCTCACTATATGTGTTGCTATGATGCCATTGAATGTCAGCCTGGCTCTTCAGGCATGAGTTTCCACAGTCAGATGGAATAAAAGTATGTGACTAAACAAAATTTGTGATTGAACAAAAGTTTGTTCTATTGTGTTTTCCATATGCATACTGGAGAAATTATAAACCACTCATTATTTGAAATAATAAGAAATTTTAAAAATCAGTTCTGTCAAATCCAAAAATTAATGTAGGTACACTCTTCCTTAGTAACTAATATTGAAAATCAGCAAGGATTAAAAAGCACTTGAAAAAAATTGTATCACATGTAAATAGCACAAAATATATCCATATTTATCTGTATTATCAATAGATGCATGACATATATGGATATATTTCTTAGTGTAAATCCAAAAATTTCTAGAATCAAGAGCTGGCTTTAATAAAGATGGAAACTAACACTTTTTTGTTCTAAAGAAAGGTGCTAGCCATTTGAAATTTACTAGATTAAATTTACATAAAACTTAGGTCTTCTCATGCCATGGCTTATTAATGGCAGGATGTTCCAAGGGTAGTCTTGCTTATAGACAAAGACACATTGCCCAGCCTGGGGTGACTGTTTTTATATTGATGGCTCTGTCCAACATTTGTATACATTTTGTTTCCGTTATGAAAATTGTTTATATTAACTTGGTATTAGCTACAGGAAGTTTAGGATTCTGGAGATAATTGTTTTAAAAATATTTTAAATGCATTTGCTTTATTTTTGGATTTAGTTTTTCTATTAAGGAACACCAAAGATCTGGACTTAATGCTTCAGTTTCACATGACTATGCCTAATTTCTTATAACTAACAAATGCAATTTTCATTTTCAAACTTTAATGTTTTCTTACTAATTTATATCTTACATTCCTGTTTATTGTTTTCTGTAGACTTGAAAATATCATGACTAATAATACAATATCCTAAATTCTTACTGTAACAGAACCCTGATAATATGCCAAATGCTATGGGTCTTTTACATGAAAATAAAAAATGAGAATATCTTTTTTAAGCATTTAAATAGCCAATCACAAAGTAAATTAAAAAGACATCAATAAATATTTTATTTGCCATATATATGCTCATATTCCAATGAAAAGGTGGAATGTGCTCATTGGTAGACAAAACCAGCTAGTAGTAAATGGTAATTTTAGTTATTTAGAAAGAGGATAAAATCCGTAACAATACCCAAAACCTTCTAAGGCATCAGTAAAATTTATCAGAAAGGTACTACAGAGAGAAATCATGGGGCCTGGCATAGTGGCTCATGCCTGTAATCCCAGCATTTTGGGAGGCCAAGTCGGGTGGATCACAAGGTCAGGAGATCGAGGCCTCCTGACTAATAAGGTGAAACCCTGTTTCTACTAAAAACACAAAAAATTAGTCCCAGCTACTTGGGAGGCTGAGGCAGGAGAATCGCTTGAACTCTAGAGACGGAGGTTGCAGTGAGCCGAGATCGTGCCACCGTACTACAACCTGGGCAACAAAGCGAGACTCCATATAAAAAAATAAAAAAGGGCCGGGCGCGGTGGCTCACGACTGTAATCCCAACACTTTGAGAGGCCAAGGCGGGTGGATTACAAGGTCAGGAGATCAAGACCATTCTGGCCAACATGCTGAAACCCCGTCTCTACTAAAAATACAAAGGAATTAGCTGGGCGTGGTGGCACATCCCTGTAGTCCCAGCTACTCCGGAGGCTGAGGCAGGAGAATTGCTTGAATCCAGAAGGCGGAGATTGCAGTGAGCCGAGACTGTGCCACTGCACTACAGCCTGGGCGACAGTGCAAGACTNAAAAAAAAAAAAAAAAAAAAAAAAAAAAAACAGAAGAAGAAAAAAGAAATCATGAATTAACTGTGAATAAAATTATTGGTAAAACAACAGCAACAACCACATATGGACTGGTGAAACCTTCAATCTGAAATTCTGAAAACCTAAGACCAGATCAGCATCCTTCCAACTCCACAGAATTAGTTCCTTAGCAGTCACTGGCCAAGGTGTGAGGCCTTACATCACTACTCATAGGTTGAATAGCGATAAATCATTCCAGAGGGTTCTCCGCATGAGGTAGGATCACATATGCATCCTCTTCTTAAAGAGCCGGGGAGCTTCTCCATTGAGGGACATTCTTTATGTTAAATGGCACATTGGCACATGCCCACCACTACATTCTGTCTTCATCATAACCAGGATACAGGTACATAGTTATCCATGAGGAGTTCTCCACTCTAATGAGAACAAACTCTTTACAGATTTACTTAGGGTTTTCTTGGATCCTAAAATTCCCAACAATGTTTGGATTAAACATCAGTGTTATCAGTGACAGTACTATGTATACAATAAAATATATGAGAAATTGATCTAGAAAGTAAATGCAATATTTGCTTATTACAATGACTCATTCTGATTTCTTCACATAATTTAATTTGACAAATTTCTCATAAATCTGCCATGAACTAGAAAGCTATGGAGAACTTCTAAAAATTCTCATTGAAAAATTGACTATAAGGAAATCTACTCTTGTGAATGTTCCTGAATTTATTTGGCAACATTGATTTTGAAGGCTTAAAAAGTAATTTGAAAGCTAGACCTCTGAAACTTACTATAAGTGTGAGAACCACAAGGAAATATATAGCAACTCAATGTAAGAAGAATGTAATAAGCAAAATGAATAAATTTTTATTTTCTTTTCTTACAGTCTCAAATATAATAGTAATAGAACATTACTTTATAAATAGTTTTCAAATTACTATTAAACATTAATACCTAAATACAGAATTTAGAAAAATAGTATATTAAAATGTTTAACTGTGTCATTCCAAACTATGAACTAGACATTCAATGTAGGTAGAGGACTCCTAAGTTTTTATTTTCTGAAATTAGTTGATAAAGTAACGACATTTGTTACTGGCTCCCAATTTTGGTATTGTCATTATAAATTTTATATTTTGACCACTATATACATCAACAAATGGTTTATATTATGGCACAACAGCTGTAAGGATATAAGCATCACCAACCAACATTAAGAAAACAGACAGTCACAGAAATTACATCACAAGCAGATAATAGAAAGATGAAATGAACCCAAGGCTTCAACCCCCAAGCCTTATCACAATTCTGTTTTTTCTAGCCTGTTGCATTCATGTCTAGAATTTATGTTTATGAGCAGTGCTGCAGCCAGTGCTGAAATAGACAAAAATCTTTAGTTACCAGGAGATTGATTGTCTGTGTAGACAGAGCACAAGTAATAACTGTTGTCCTCACTAAAGACTGTAGGTTTTATTGTTTAGCCACAAGATTGACATTCTGGAAAATGATTTCTGAAGTCTTCCTCAGTGATCAGAAGAACATTTGGAATTAATATTAATTCCATTGAATGTACTAGAACATTCACAACATCAAATTGTTTTTCATCTTGTTCACCACAAATATTTCAGAAGCTTTTTTACATAGTTGAAAATCCTCTATGTTGTTGTAGCATGTGACTGAGTTCTCGTTTCCATGGTTTCCCGGGATATTTAGTCTAGAGACTAGACTTGATCGAAAACCTAATAAGCCACTCTCCTTTTTGTGGCTGCTTGTTCACACACGTACACTATCTTATCTCAAAGCTTCACTAAAGAAGAACTTGATAGTTCTATTGATTAGGTGTATATAAGATTATTTTTAAATTTAATATCACAAATATATTAATAATTATTGAATTCAAAGATTAGTTACTGTCACATTCTATATGTTTATCACCCATAAATAAGCAAGAAATATCAGTATTAGTATAATATCAAGACCATTATTGACCTCAGAATCATATGATGAGAAGTTTTACAAAAATCAGTAAAACACATTAGAATGCTAATAATACTCTACATGTACACTATAGAGTATACTAACATGTTTTCAGGACAGCATCAAATATATCCTCCAATTTGATTCTCATAACACATAATCTCCAAACATTGTAATGAAAGGGTTTGTTTGTTTTTTGTAATTTGCACTTATAAAGAAGAAATCTGAGTAATAGTGATGTCAAATATATTTCCCAATATTCCTCTCGTGACAAAGCCATGTATGAATCGAAGTTTTTAGTTCAGGGAGTTGTGCTTCATCAAAAGATTGCTTTCTTCCTGCATTTGAATTATCTGTCCTCATACTTACACAAAATGAAACACCAAGATAAACACCTGAATAATCACAAAATAGCAACACAAACCATTTATCAAATGCTAATCTGTATTATGGACTGGGTTAAAAGTCTTACATACGTTATTTCCTATAATTATTACCATTATCTTATGAGGTTATTGTCTCCATTTTACAGATGGAAATATTGAAGTTAGTATGCGAAAGATCCAGAATTCCAATCCAGATTGGGAAACTTTTAAATCTAAGTTCTTAATTTCAGTTGTAATTATTTTGAGTAAAACAAACTCAATTAGAAAATTCTGGGCAATTGTTATCTTATTTGAAGTAGTAAATCTTTATAATCAAGGTGATTTTAAGATAAGTATATCTTAATTCGACATTGAAATATCATTAGTGCATACAGAAAAAAATACTGTAATAGTTGCTCATTTTTGTTTTCATAAATTTTAGTGCTCCATTTTACTTTCTTTTTTGGTAGTGGTAAAAGATGATATCAAGAATCTATTAGGGTATCTGCTTCAATACTGTGATCTGTGCTTATGCTAATAAATTGCTTTGTCTCTCCAAAATTTCAGTGAAAATAATCAATGGTAAATGATAAACAAAAATAGAGACACAAACAATAGAAGTGTAAGAAACTAGGAGAATGGTATCATCTGTAAGCCAAAAGCATTTCAGAATTTCTGCAAGATATGCATAGGAAGAGCCTAGATTGAGAGAAACACCAATCAAGCCATTATTCATAATATGCAAATTAAGAGCCCAGTAGTAAAATAAATGGGCAAAATCACTAGAGGATTTTATTGCCAACTGCGAGGTTATATGTAGCAGTTGCAGGTAGACTTTGAACAATCATTTGGGGCCATATCCTGAATACTACATGTGTCTTCTGTAATTCACAAAGTTAATGAGTTTACATGCAGACAAAATACACTGTGGTCATCACATATAACTTATTTTGGAAGGACAGGTTTTCTTGGAAGCAGATTGAGAAACAGAGATTAATATTTAGAATATTTATTAGCAAATGTCTCTTGAGGACATTATCTGTGGAAGTGATGAGGACAACAAATTATGCAGAAGGAGAAACTGACCTGTGATGAAGGCCCAATTATAATTTTAGTCAACTCAATGGGAAGCTCTGAAGCTAGAATGCTCTTTCTGAGATGTCCTAAAGAGAGCCAAGATGGTCAGACCTTTATGATCTCACACTAGTCAGTCACTGAATATGGATCTTGGGAAGTGCAGTGCCCTGAGCACAGTCACTCTGTGTTATTAAGGCAATTCCTGGAAGAACTAATACCCAAAAATTTCTTGCTGACTACATTCTTTATGACCAGGGCCACAGACCTTTCCTTGAATGGAAACCGGAGCAGCACATCACAGTGCTTACCACATGGACCCAGGACCTACCACAGTTACTCTATTGGGTCAAAAATAAAAACATTTTCTGCTGAAAATAGGCATTCATGAGAGAAAGAAACGGAACCAGCTATGAATTACGTGAAAGAAAAACACTCTGGGCCACAGATGAAGCTATCTGTCACAGCTGCCTCCATTTGTAGCTCAACTCTACTCTCCAAATGGAGGCTATAGGAATATAGCACTAGAAAAACAAAACTTCAGGCAGTCTAAGCTCTTCTCTTCCCTGTTTATGCCAATAAAAAATATTAGAAGAGGGAGTCATAAATGTGATAGAATTCCTCCTAGCTCCCCAGCTCTGTGATAGCCTACAGACTATCATATGTAAGGATGATCAAAGGAAGAAAAAAAGCACTAGACAAAGAGATTCAGCAATTTTTTAAAACAGGACATCTCTGAACAACAAAAAGCAAATATATTGCAAGACAACAGAACTGCTGTAAAGACCAGTAGAAAATTCTTACTTTTAAGATTTGAGAGGACACTGGATCTATGAACTAAGGAAAGGGTGAAATTAGAAATGTATGCTTAGAGAAAAACACAGTTGGAGACATTTTTTTAAAAATTAAATTATGCAGGTCATGGGCAGCACATTAAACATAGGATACTAATTTACGGAACTGAAAGGCAAGTTTAAATGTATTAAATTTACTATGAAAGAATGACAACATGAATAGGAAGATATATGGATAACAGACAATACAGTAGTGAGGGAATGTGTTCTCTTTCCAGGTCCACAAGGGGGTGTAGTTTTACCGGCAAGAACTTCCCAGCATCATGCCCTGCTCCCATCTCTCTTCATCTGGGATATTTAAGGTCTCTGTTTTAATTTTCCAGGGCACCAGAAGAATCAAGAGTCAATCACTCCAGCGGAAGTTCTAAGGAATTCCTTTCATTGGCTTGGGGTCTTAGAGAAGGTGGGGGTTCCTCCCAGATTATAAGTCCCCTTCTTCCACACCCCTTTGGACTCCATGTTTGGATCCCCTCTCTCTCTCTCTCTCTCTCTCTCTCTCTCTCA
>NW_016107415.1:28340-63019 GCF_001604975.1 Cebus imitator
AAGTCTTTCTCTCTTCTTCTCCTTTCTTCTCTTTATCTACCTAAAATAAATAACTTTTCTGCAACACTTCTTGGGTCCGGTATTTACTTTATGAGCTTACTGCACACCTGCTGTGGTCCCGTCTCTCATTCTTGAGAGGGCGGAGACCAAGGACATACAAAGTTCTCGTGGGTGAGCTGTGCCTTACCCATACCCCAAAAAACGTGGTTACAGTAGCAAGCTAAAATAGATACCACATTCATACAAGGAGAAACTCCAAAAGTAAAGGGTAGGGCAATTGACAGATTATATATCTATATCTATATATATTTCATATATATGAAATACTAAAATTATATAAAATATATAAATGAAATAAAAATTGAAAAATTAAACACTGGAAACCCCCCGTATTCTTTTATTTTTTCATCATCGATATTTTAAAATTTTGATTATATATACGATTATTTTATAACAAAATCAGTGAATGAAATACAGACACACTATTTGAAGGATTTAAAATCTTCTAGTTGGAGTTTTTCTCTTAAAAGTTGTATGTATACTTAAGTGAGAGAAGGCAATAATAGCTTGAGAGCTTTTTTAAAAAAATACATTCTGAGCATGTGTTTCAAAGATTGTTCTTCTTTCAAAAAAATTTAAGATCAAAAATTTTCAAATTCCATCACTGAAATAGCTCATTCAACATGCCACCTTTAATCTATAGCCCTCCACCTGCTTCAAGTTGGGTAAACAATATTAAAAATTTGGACTTTTAAAATCCATATTCAGATCCTCTCTGTTGATGAAATATATTTAACCTCTTTTTTCCATGTATATTTATTCTTTTGTTTCTCTTAAACCCAACTTTTAGAATTAATGTTTAAGCACTGCAACATTGAACGGTTTTGTTCCTGGAAATATAAGGTCCTATTCTCCATATTATTCTGTAATAATTGAGAGTTTTAAAGACTGGGAACGGAATTATAGTCTTATAGGTTTCATGTCTCATTTTAACAAGGCTATTTACAAATATTCTTTTCCAACACTGTGTATTTCTAACAAGCTTAACTTCAACTCCTGATCTCAATTTTTTTCAAGATTAATTACTTTATCTTTAGTTCCATGGAGAACAGAGACACTAAAAATATGACACAAGGTTCATTCTAAGTTTTACAGCTAAAAAGTTAAACCAAGCTGAAACATTGCACTATAAAGACATCTATGAAACTAAAGGTCTTGTTTCAACTGAGTCTTTGAAAATTATCAAACAATAAAAAGCTCTGAAATTTTAGGCCAGGAATAACTAGAATTAGAATTTTCTTTTTCCATTGTTGCCAAATTATCTTTTATTTCCATTAAAAGTCAGAAATTTCTATGAGGTAAAATGTATATATTCCAGAAAATAAAACATGTATTTAACTAATATTTTGCTATTTCACCCTGATGGACACATTCTATTTTAGGGTGATGGTAAAAAATTCAAATCTTCAAGCAGTTAAATTAATCTTAAATAATTTCATTTACACAGTTAAGTAACTTATGAAGACAGTGGGAAAAATTAAGGATATCTTCTCTTTCCCTCATTCTTCTTTCTTATCAAAAATTACTTGAGTTATACCTTATTTGAAATGGAAAAATAATTTAGACGGAGGAAGTTTATCTGACAAAGCAATTCAAATTAATTTAATAATGTAAGTCATCCTCATTAACTGGCAATATCTGATTTTATAAAAATAATAAAATTTTCCATTTTAAAATATATACCTTTTCCAGAGACAATGAAGAATGCTGCATAAAAGTCAGGGTAGGTAGACTTAAGCTAATTTTTTTCTACATATATATTTCATTTCTACTAAATCTCTAAGCATACAAAGCTTAAAAGAATGATTTCAATGTTGTTAGTTCTTATATTTAGACCTGCTGTTCATTGCTAGTACAGTATGACACTCAAGTGCTCTTTGCTTAAGAAAGACATTGATGCAGATATAAACCACCAAGAGGGATTTCCCATCCCTAGGTGTCAGGACCCATGAGTGTATCAAATGTAATGACTCAGCTCAGACAATAAAACATATGTTCCAGGAGCACATTTAATTAGGACAGGAACTGTTAGTGTGCAAGAGAGTAGGGCAGAATTAATGGCACAGTTTCTCTGTGGACTCCAAGGGGTTGGTTTTCATGTGATTAGAAAAGATCTGTCAGGTATATTATGCCATCACATTCCTGTCCTATTACCAAAACACCCCTAACTCGGGTTTGCATTCTCATCCACACCAGTTTTTCTCTTCTGTACTTCCCCAAATACCACTGAAGCTCTTTGTTATTTGTTTCCAAATTCTGTCCAGTGACTCTGTCATACTGCTGCAAACGTCATTAAAAGCATTGATGGCTTCAGTTAAAACTGCCTCTTGGACATAATTGAGAACATTCAAAAATATAAACTTGGAAATTAAAAAATACAAATAAAAAGAGCATTGATATGAATTGGGCTAATTTTTAAGGAGGCATTTACTAGAGCTTATACCAAATACGTAAATAACATGGAAAAAAACACTAATCTCCCTATGAATACAATATGTTTTTGACCTTTTTGTTTCTTATTTTTTAAGCATTGAGAGTTTATGGATGTTTAGTCAAATTAAGCTTATTTCATGCAGCTATTGGAGATGTGAAAAATTATTCAATTTACTATTCATAATGGAAAAAAATGTGCAAATCTTATTACTATGGAATGTTTCCCCCTAATTTATATAATGTAAGCATCCTCTGCACTCAGTAACAGTGATGTTTCTTGGGCATTTTTACTACATGCTAACATGCTTTGGCACCCAACTCATACCCTCATCTCTTGGCCTGCAGCCACTTCCTTTATAGAGTCTACCTTCCTTTCTAACTTTTACTTCATAAACATAGGTAATTAGCTTTTCCTTATATTGCTGTTGATTTCAGTTTGGCAAATGCACTTTGAGAATATTCGCCTTGGATATCTTGCAAAAGGGGAATGATTTGGCATACCTTAAAATGCTTAAGGGAAATGAATAGAGAGATAAAATGAGAATTGGTGTGAGAACTCAATTGAGCTGGGGACTTTTACTTAAACTGCTGTATTAAGAATGTGAGGAATTTAACCCCAACAAATCTCATCATTCTTTTTTTCCCCCAAGAACTAGTTGGCATTGCCCCAAACACAAATCCCACATTAGTCAATTTACTTTTATATATGGTAATTTTGTTGCATTTGAACATTGTAAATGAAGCTAAATCTTAACTTGTTGCCTCTTCTGTAACATAGGAATTAGGCAAACAAAGAACAAAAAAGTATGCCAGAGAAGAGGAGGGGAAAGTAAATTTGAAAATGGAAATTTAGAAAAGGGGAGTAGAAAGCACTTAAAACTGATTGTAGAAAGTACTTTTCAGATGGCTCAGGAAGGAGTTTTATTTGGGTAGTTACAGCAGTTCACAAGCTGTTGAACTCCTATCAAGGACTGTCTATTCAATGAGGGAAAAAAAAAGGAAGTAAAGAAAAATAGTCTCACAGCAGAAATTCTTAAAACTCTCTGCCTTTAGTTTTCACATGACTGCCTAAACATGGTGAGATTTTTACCCTATGCCACTTTAAACATACTTTGTTTCCTCACATAAAATCCTCCTAAAAATAATCCTTAATTATATAAATAGAAAATCTTAATCTGGGATCCAAATTTCCCTAGAATTTGATGTGAAAATATGTTTGTATATATTCATCCACGATTTTCTATGCCAAGAATCAAGAACTATGTTAGTAAATACTATGACCACTAGACGCACATGGCTAGTAAGCATTTGAATTATGGCTGAATTGAGATGTGCTGTAAGTTAAAAACAAAAAAAATCATTGGATTTTTAAAATTTAATATAGAAAATAAAATATGTCAATGACCCTTTTTACTGATTGCATACTAAAATATAGTATTTTAGATATTTTGAGCTAAATAAAATATTACATTTTATTTGATCTATTTTTAATCTGTGTGTTGTTGCTACTAAAAACATAAAATTCCACATGTGGCTCATATTTATGTCTCCCACTATACTTCTATTGGACAGTATTCATCTAGAGCTTCATTAATTTCACAGGCTCCTTGTTCTATTAAAGAAGAAGCAGAGACTCTCAAGGCCTCTTCATGTTAAGAACTTTATTCAAGAAGTGTGTCCTATTGTAGATCCTAAAAAAAACACTTGCTAATGTATCTGATCTGTGAAAACTGTGGAAACTATTTTATCAAGGGGCATAAGGAAGCTGTTTGAGTTTTTATTAAGGAGACTGGTTTCTGACATATCAGGCTTTTCTGAGACTTAGTCTACTCATGGAAAATTCTCTGTGTGAAGGAAGATGCACGTGAGAAGTTCTGAATGTGACTTGGTGGAGACACACATTCATTAGGGGCTGCGTGCCTCACTCGTGAGCACTGAGTGTCTACCTGCCAGCAGCATCACACACCTCACTGAACTCAGACGCCCAGGTGGCCACTCCAATCATTCTCTGCCTCACTCTCCCTCCTGCTCTGATATACTCTCTCCTTCCTTTTGCCTAGGAGTCCTCGTAGCTCACTTACATACATTATTGACTTAATAAAGAATCAATGTGGACCTCTTGGACTATTTTTTCCTCTAGGCAAGGCTGGAAATTTGTATTTATTCCTCATTAATTTGCACAGGAATATGGTTCCTAGCTGCCTGTTGGAAGTTATCTATTTAGTAAAGAATAAAAGAGCAAATACTTTGATACAAAATTTGAACCTTAAATAAAGAAGCCGAGGTTGGTTGTTAGGTTAGGCTGTGCAAAACTGAAAAAAAAAAAAATCTCATGATAGGAGTTTATTAGGTTAAAAAGTAGGATACTAAGATTATAATAAAGGACTGTTAAACAAATAGAATTTGCTTTTCACTTTTCTGTTCTTAAAATAGAATATAAAAATGCCAAGCTACAGCATCACCAAACAAGCTCTATAATGTTTTATCCTTTCTCTCTTTTCTCCCTTATTTTTTTCATTTTAACAAGAAGAATTATTTGCAAAGAAAATGAAGATTCCATAATCCTCTGAATGAAATCCTGTATCTGCTATCCTGTTAGCCTATTTCAGGGTGGGAGGTTAACTAGGAAGACAGACACAGATTGACTATTGACTACATTTGTAAGAGTGCCCAGAAGCCCTCATTCATTTTAAGATCTCATTTTAAGTGAACTGTGCCTATTATCAATTGGTAATACATTTTACATTTACATAAACAATTTATAAGATAGATGTGATATACATTCACACATATATAATCTCCTTAAATAATTTAGGAATAATATGCAAAAAACTAAGCACAATGGTTGTCTGTTAAAAGAACAGCCTGAGTAGCTCAGGAGCAGAGGTGGTTGGATATTATATTCACTTTGCATATTGTGCACCATGTGTTTATATTATTAAAAATAAATTAAAATAATATTATAATGCCCAGTCTTGTCAAACTTTCCCTACCATTACCAATCCTCAACTGCTATATTTCCTTCCCTTGCCATAGTCTTTATTTGCTGGAGTATTTCTCCATCACTAATTTAAAATTAGTTGCCTTTCCTTCTCTCTTTCCATTTACTCAACAAGTTGAACACATTCATGCACTGTTTTTTAACAGGTTTATTGAGATATTACAGAATATGAAAAACTGTTTGCATATTTACTGTGCATGATTTGATAAGTTTGGGCATACGCAAGTACCTGTGAAATCATCACCACAGTCAAGATAATAGATTAAACTATGTCTGCATGTGTGTGTGCATGTGTAGTAAGGATACTTAATATATATCTACTCTATTTAATTTTGTAGTACACAATACCATATTGTTAGCTATAAGTACTATGTTGTAAAGTAGACCCCTTGAATTTATTCATTTAGCATTATTGATACGTTATACTCGTTAAACAACTCACCATTCCCCTACAACCTAAATCCCCTGGCAACCTGTATTGTATTCACTAATTCTATGAGTTTGACCCTGATAGATGTGTCATAAAATTGGCATAATGCAATATTATCGAATAATTCCACTTTTGGTTATATTTCCAAAAATACTGGAATCAGGTTCTCAAAGAGGGATCTCTACTCTTTTGTTTATTGCAGCATTATTCAGAATAGCCAATATGTGAAACAACGCAAGTGTCTGTGAACAGTTGAATGGATAAAGAAAATGTAGTATAAACATACAGTGGAATATTATTCAGCCATAGAGAGGGAAATCCTGCTATTTATGACAGCGTGGATGAACACAGAGAACATTATGCTAAATCAAATAAGTTAGTCACAGAAAAACTGAGATTGCCTTTCATGTACTTTTTAAAATATCCTTTAGGGAAAAGTAGATTACAATAGACCAGGCATTGCGTATCCATTTAGGGAACAGAAAGGTCTTATTTTTATTGTTGTTGACTATAATATAGATTAAACATTTAAAAAAAAACTTTCTCACTTACTACTTTCTTATTTTCATGTCCATTAATAGATATCCATCTTAATATTTCTAAACATGAAGAAATTTACAGCATAATGTCCTTGTCTTTAAAGGAATTTTACCAAACTGAGTATCTCAAGGAAATTAACAAGCAGGCAAGAAGGATGAAAAATTTAACCAACACAGAAAAACGCAAAGAAGAATATTAAAATTAGATGTGTTATTTGCTGAACAGAAAACCACACACCGCATGTTCTCACTCATAAGTGAGGGTTGAACAATGAGAACACATGGGCACAGGGAGGGGAATATCACATACCAGGGACTGCTGGGGTGTGGGGAGGTAGGGGAGGGATAGCATTAGGAGAAATACCTCATGTAGATGACGGAGTGATAGATGCAGCCAACCATCATGGCATGTGTATACCTATGTAACACACCTGCATATTCTGCACATAACCCCCAGAACTTAAAGTAAAATAAGAAAAGAGATAACCCTATGATAAGCATCTTTGTGTAAATACTTGAAAAAAATTAGATGTAGCTCAGGTTTCTCTGCTTAATTTTCTAAAATAAGGATCTGGTTTTATGCCACCTTCTTTACCTAACTCCTTCTGGTTGCTGTAAAAGGAATTCACAAATCTTGTGTGACTAGGGCCTTCAAAGGATACAAACTAGTGTCTCATGGACATTGTGTGGGGTCTGCCATTTGACCTCAAGGGAGGGCAGAGAGCATGGCATGAAGAGCATCTGTGTTGGAACTACATTTTCAGAGTGCACTACACACTTGATGTGGGACTTTGAACACATATCTTCACTTTTTTGTATCTTAGTTTATTCATTCACTAAACAGAGCTAGCAATTATACTTCAAGGGTTTTCTGTGTGAACTAAATGAGCTAATACAAGAGAAGCATGTATAATAATAACTTAATAATAACTGAGTAACAACAAAATAGGTGCTAACTATTCATTATATTTCTTCTACTTAACTCCCAACTTTTTTTGTTGTAAAATGACAATTTGCAGTTATATAAATATATGAGGTACAAAGAGATGTTATAATTTTAAGTACAATGTGGAATATTTAAATCAAGCTAGTTAACATATCCATCACTTCAAGTGCTTAAGATTTTGTGCAGTGAGAACAGTTGAAATTAACTCTCTTACTAATTTTGAAATGTAATATTCTATAATTAACTATATTCACCATGCTGTGCAATAGAACTCCAAAAAGAAAAAAAAGCATATTCCTCTGAGATCTTATATCCTTAATCTCCATCCTACTTTACTGATATTTATTGTAAGATTTCCTCTGCTTTCCAGTCTGCACCAAGGTGACTCATTAGTACCTTTAATGCTCACATAAGACCTCTTCCCTATTAGAACCAATACTGAACCTTCTAAAGAGGTGCTGAGGTATGTCAGATGAATGATGGGCACTTAGCAGTCATTTGCGTGCTGCAACCATGTTGTCTGTAGATGTGAGAAGAATGTTTCCTGCCCACATTTTCTGTAATACTTTGTCACATATGTAAAGGCAAAGCGGCCTTTCTTCCTAGATACACAATCTTCAGTGGTTACCTCTCTGAGTATTTTAAAAGCTCCCAAGTTTAAAAATCTAAGAAATATTAACACATGTAAATCAAATGCAAAAATAAAGTGAGTCATTTTCTCCCTCTTTAAAAGCCAAGATAAATACAGTTATTATCATGAAAAGAAATGCAGAGTTGCTTTCTATTATGTCTCCACTTTTAAAGGGCCACATACCTTATTTGAAAAGCTGAGTTTTCATTTCATGATGAGATACGTTTTTATATCACTTTTCAGGTAAAATATTCCTTAGAGCAAAAGAGCATTTTTAGGCCTAATAGGTTCTGCTCTTATTAATACTAAAAGTTATGAATGCTTTTAGATTTTTACCTAAGGGAAAACATAGCAAATGCAAACTGTCAACTCATATATATGCATCTGAAAATCTCAATCAAGCACTCTGAAGCCTTGTCAGGAAAAATAATTCCCCTCTTGATTTAAAGAGTGCAATTTTTGTCCCTAGTGACAAAAGAAGGTTTTAATTATTAAAAGCTTATACTGGTACATAGTTGACATCTAATTTATTTTATCACATTAAATATGTTGTAAGACATTACCTATAAGACATATTTTAGAATTTTCAGGATTATTTAACAGGTGTTTAGGATAATTGACTACTGCTCTTAGTATTTTTCAATTACACACATTTCAATTACTAAAAATCTGATCAATGTCAATCAATAGCAGATGAAGAGAAGTTGTGGGACAGTGCAAAGTATCCTGAATTGGCTTTGGGGATGCTTGAATTTCTTTCCTGGCACTCCAAAAGAAGTTGTGACATTGGGGAATCCATGTAGCTTCTTCTCTAAATTTCTAGTTTCCACATCTAACTATTATAGGCTTCAGCTAAATATGCTTTGTAGTCCATCTTATAGTCAAACTATTCAGTTTTTTCTTTCCCTGCCAACTTTCTGTGCATTTGATTACTCAATAAAGGGAAGAATTTTATAAAATGCAACTGAATAATAGAAGACATGGTCCACCTCACCAGCAATAAAATATTTTAAGTCACTATGTGTTTAATGATTTCTAGGTTCTAACAATTCCATTTGTAATTGATAAAGAAGACAAAGGCTCATTATAACTAGTATTGGCATAGATATAGGAAAGTAGGCACTTTCTTAAACTGCTGAAGGAAGTATACATATTAGTAAAGTATTTATGAATTGTAATTTTCCAAAATGAAAAAAAAACAATAAAAATAGCCATTTAACCTAATAATCTAGCTTCTCAGAATTTACACTGAGAAGATAGGTTCATTTACAAAGGTAATTTACATTTATGCTTAAGAACATTTAGCATAAAATTGTTTATCATAGCAAAAACAAAATATAAAATATGAAAACAAAAATATTAAAGAATAGGAGATTAGTTATATGAATGTTGATGGGTCTCTGTACAGGGTAATAACAGGAAATGCATGGGCTTGTGAGTTAAAGATCCTGATTCATTTCATGACTCTGAAACTCTCTAGTACTATTTTCTTGTATAAGCTACTTAAGCGCTCTAACCCTGTTTCTGACCCTTCAAAGTGGAATTAACAATGATATCTTTATCAGAAGGTTGTCATGAAAATTAAAGAAAATATGATTTGTACTGACCCTTGCACTATTCACTGTCAATTTTAGTATAAATACACATAGCAGGCACTCCTAGGAATCTATTAATAGTGATCATGCAAAGCTATGTCAACTCACATCAGAGGTAATTCTTAACTACTTGTTAAGTTTATAAAAATAAACAGTTGCATGGCAGCAAAGTACAATTTGATTTTAGATACAGTGATATAGAATAAAAAGCCTGTATATAAATTCTTTAATTTTTATTTTCTTGCTTTTATATAATATTCACAGATAATTATTCATTTTTTATAAAAATAAGGATTTTTTCTTTACTAAATTACATATAAGCCAAAGGTAATGTAAAACACTGATAGTCATTGGATTACAAAGAAAAAATAGAATTTTTAATTATACCTTATTACATTGAAATGATTAAAATGAAGCATATATTTCCTAATCCAGTCTGCACTTATATAGTATGAGACATCGCCACAACAGAATCAAACAAATGATAAAATATTTTAAACATTTTTAAAAAATACAAAGGTTGAGATAAATCAAGATTGCAAACTCTGTTATAAACACCTAGAAACTTTGAATATTATATATATATATATATATCTTTTAATACATAACCCATAATACATAACTGATTGGGAGCAGGGTAAGATCTTCCTAGCTGACATTAATGACTAAAGATATCGGAAAGTACCAAGGTGGGACCTGAAACCAAGCAGAGAATAGTGGTTACAAGTGACTCTGCAAGGTTAGGGGAGATGGAGGATGGAAGGAGATTTGTTAAATGATACAAAGTTACAGTTTGATAAGAGAAATAAATTCTGTTGTTCTACTGCAGAGTAGAGTGCCTATGGTTAACAGTAAAAAAAATGTCTATCACATAATGGCTAAAAGAAAGCCTTTTAAGTTTCTCACTACAAATAAATGATAAATGCATGAAGTAATATATTAACTAACCAGACTGAACCAATTTTCAACATAAATATGTGCCAAAACATCAGATTGTACCTCATAAATATGTAGAATTTGAATGTGTTCATTTATTTAAAAAATATTTCTTAAAAGAGAAAGAAATAGAATCCCAGACTCCCTCACTAGTGAGTAAATTATTCCAAAAGGTGCGTTTATGAGAAAACAGGGAAGGCTGCATTAAATAGAAGCACTCAGTTAAAAATAATTATAATTTACAAACATCACAAAAATTCTAAAGAGAGAGCATATTTACGATATTTAGCAAATAGAAGTACAATCATGAAACAACAGAATAAAAGCTATAAGAATTTGAAATAAAGAAATAATATATAGAAATAAACAGAAGGAAAAGACACAATACAAAATAAGAGAAAATAGTCATATTTGAAAAAGAGAATGTCTAGAAATAAAACATGAAGTATATGAAATTAAGATTCATCCAATGGTTCAATAAATTATAGAATATTGAAGCATGGAAATTTGGATGAAAGTGAAAAATGAATCAATCAGAGCTTTATGTAGTAAAAGGGACATTAAATTAAAAAAAAAAATAATAAAGAAGGATATATTCAGAATGATGCCAATAACAGGAGATTAAAAATATCCAAAAACACCACCATATATAATTTAGAAATGCGTGCGCAATATCAGTGCCAACAAAAGCATTTAAACATGAAATTCAGGGTGAGGTAGAAAAATGGGATTTAAAGAAAGATACAATGAGCCTTCACCTTTTTTTTTCTTTCTTTCTTTTTTTTTTTTTTTTTTTTTTTTTTTTTTTTTTTGGACAAGGTCTTACCCTGTCACCCAGGCTACAGTGCAGGGATATAATGATGACTCACTGCAAGCTAGCCTCCCTGGTCCAAGCAATTCTGCTATTTTCACCTCCCAAAGTTCTGGGACTATAGATGTGAGCTACCATGCTTGGCCCAACTTCTTACTAATGCTTTTTCATTTTTTCCTCAAGGTGTTTAGTGGGCCTTTTGCTTTTTAACATTTTTTATATTTTTGAAATATTTCACAATAACCTTTATTATGAAACAAATGTTTAATATTTGTTATTAAACAGTAATAAAAATTTTTATTAAATATATGTTATTAAACAAACTCTTAACATTTTAAAAAGATAATTTATAAACTAAAAGATATATCCAGGAAGGCATTGTTTAACATTAGACATTCTAGTAACACAAAATTTATCATATTAATGCATTAAAAGAGAAATGATCAGATATCAGCTAAAAGCAAAGGTTTACCCTTGTTCACTGCTGTGTCACAAGATATAAACTATAGTACAGTTCTTATAAACATTGTGGAAGGGAGGAAGTGAAGAAGGAAGGTAATTATGAAGAAGGAATCATCGTATCAATAAGATGTCAAAAACTGGGCATCTTATTGATTAGTTACAATACAAGTAACTAATACAAGCATTGTATTAGTTGCAATAAACTTAGTAGAATATGGACATTAAAAGCCAAGAAGATAAAATTTTAAAACTAAAAATACAAATACACATAAATCTGATGTTTTATAGAAATCTTGATTATGGACTTGTTTTTCTTGTTTCTGACTTTAAAATTAATATTTCTATTTCACTATTGCTTATTAATATTTGATGCTTTTTATAAAAGATAACCTTTTCCTAAATGTATGAATATAGTTTTTTTTTTTGATACTGATATTTAATTTGATATGCTTGTGGTCAGAGAATGGAATAACATTCTACATTTGACTAGAAATAAACCTATAATGTGAAATTCCTATCTTCCTATGGAATGTTTATCTGAATCTTCCATTTACTATTAAGATATTTATGTTTGCAATTCTAATGTAAGAAAACCTCACCACTTGAGGCCTTGCTGAAAGGAATGAACCTGAGTGTGATCAAGCCTCTAGATACAATGGGCTATTTACAGGAAACTCAGGAACAGAGGAAAATGAGCTGTACTATGAGTATGCCATTAACAGACTTGACTGCGAAGCTACAGGTCAAACAGCTCGAGTTCTTCAATAAACAACAAAAAGAAAGGGATGGGTGGGAGAGAACTTGTAAATGAAAAGAGATTCAAAAGGCATTAATTTAACAAAAATGGGACTGACTAAATGATAGTATCTAGGAATGTGTTCTTCGTGAAAAAAAAATAAACACAGGGAAATATTACTGTAAAAGAATAGTGGTTGCTTACGGAAAGGAAGGGAGGGGCCATAGAGAGAGGCTTCTGGTGAAGTTCCATTTCTTGAACTGTGTGGTGGTTGCAAGGGTGTTTGCTTTATAATAATTCACCAAATTGTATGTTTGTTCTGTGCTCTTTGTCTTATTTTATAATAGAAAGGTCAAAACCTATAGAGATCTAATTTTAAATTTCCCACTAGGCATGTGGATGTCTCAATTTCTCATCAAAGATGTATCAAATTTCACATTGTATGGTTAAAAGCTATGTTGTTAGATGCATTTTCATTTGAAGTTATCTTTCTGGTGAAATAAACATTTTATCAATATATTGGGAATATTGCTAGTTACCTTTCAAATCTCGTGTTATACCAGTGACAGTAGTTGTGTTTTGTTATTTATTTCATGGGCATAGCTTATTTTTTAACCTATATTTTTGCAATGTTCCGGTTTTTTTATGTTTTACATTTATGTTACAAATCAAATGTAGCTGAGTTGTATTTTTCATAAAGTCAGATAAATTTTTCTATTAAGACAAGCAGCTTGTCTATTTATATTTTATTGTTTTACATATATTTAGATTCTTTTCCACTTTATTTTGCACTAAAAAGTACAAAAATAGAAACTTTTCCTAATTTTTTCTCCCCACTTATCTTTTAGTTACCTAAGTTCTTTTTTCTTATTATTTACTTTTTTTCTATTAAGTGCAGAATTATACATTCTATTTCAATTTCATAATAGGTATAATAGCAAAAATTAATATGGGTATTTAACTTTATAAATAATTGCATAAGATATAATAATTATCACCTGCCTTCTGTAAAACATAAGTATCTCAGAATGCTTCCACTCCATGAATATTCTTGATTCATATACTTGTTGTATTTCCCAATAATATAGCTTTATATTTTAACCACTAAACCAGACTTTATGTTATTGTTTTGATTTTAACATTTGCTAAATTTGATAAGATTTCATTATTTTTCTATATGAACTGTTCATCTTTGCAGATAGTTTCTTGTGGAATAAAATCTCTTATTTGGAAAACAGTTGACACTTGAATGACAGGTGATTTAGCGGTGCTAACTCCAATGTAGTCGAAAATCCATGAATACATTTTAATCTCCCAAAAACTTAACCACTAATAGCTAACTGTTGACCAGAAACCTTACTCAGATAGTCAATTGATGATTATTTTGTCTATGTATTATACACTGTATTTTTACAACACAGTAATCTATAAAAAAGTATTAAGAAAATCATGAGAAAGAGAATATGCATTTGTTATCCATTAAATGAAAGGGGATCATCACAAAGGTCTTCATTCTTATCATTTTTACATTGAGTAGGTTGAGAAGGAGGAGAAATAAGAGGGGTTGGTCTTGCTGTCTCTTGGGTGGCAGAGGAGGAAAAGGGAGAAAAGGTGGGAGAGGAGGCAACTGAAACAGGCACAGTTGGTGTAACTCTATGTCAATACATCATGATTTCTGTATGACTTCTTTGCCTTTTAAAATTTCTCTAAAAATGTTTCAGAATGGTAACAATCCTTCTTCCACCATTTGCTTTAGTTTTAGTGCCCATATCATGCAAGACAGAATCAATCCATCCGACTGCGACAGAATCAATCTGACACAATTCAGATTGTGTAATATCAATTGTTTTCTGGCACTGCTTCTATATCTTTTTCCCCTGTCTTTCACTGGTTCAGAAGCACTTAATCTCCATCAAGTCATCTTCCATTAATCACTCTGGTGTGGTGTCAATTCACTCTTGAAGTTCTCCAAGATGCATATCTCAAACCCTTCAGCCCTCACCTTGTTTGCCATATCCACAATCTCTTTGATGAATCCCTTGATTGGTTGAGCTGTAAATCCTGTGAAGTTCTGTACAACATCTGGACATAGTTTTCTCCAGCAGAAAGTTATATTTCTGGCTTGATGGCTTTCACAGCTTTTTATATAACAATGATGGTGTTTTCAATATTGTGAACATTCCAGACTTTCATGATGTTCTCTCTACTGGGGCGCTCTTCCAGATCATTGACAACCCTTTCCATACAATTTTCTATGTAATGAGCTGCAAAGGGCCTTTATATCCTGATCTAGAGGCTAAATTAGAGATGTTGTGTTGGGGGCATGTAAATCACTTCCATATTTTAGTGTTGAACTCATGAGTTCCATATAACCAAGGACATTGTTTAATTAAAAAACAAAACAAAACAAAAAAAACTTTAAAAGGCAGTCCTTAACTGACAAGGGATTTCCTGACTTCAGGGACAAAGCATGGATGGAAGCAATCCAGATAAAAGGGTCTCATTATCCAGGCTTTTTGTTGTACAATCAAAACTGGCAGCTTGCGCTTTATTTATTCCCTTTAAGGCTTAAAAAAGAGTGTAGTCTTGATCATAGTCTGGTCTACACTTGCACAAAACAGTGGAGTTAGCCTACTCTTTCTTGCTTTAAATCTTGGTGCTCACTTTGAAACTGCCTTCATAAAATTTTTAAAAAGGCCACACAAAATTATGGTAGGGGCCTGAATTTTGATAATATATTTTCCTTTCTTTCTTTTTCCTTATTCACGCATGATTGCTTGCACATAGTCCTTTCAACAAATGGTAGTCACTAATAATTGATTATCTTCCTGTCCTAGTCCCTGGGCAGACTGCATGAAAGATTAAGAAATTTGTGTTTACTTTTAAAGAACAATGATCCTTAGGTCACACAGACCCCCTCGATGGCTTCCAGAAGTTGGACTGGCCAACAATGCACCAGGCAGCTATGACAACCAGGGACCTCAACATCCACAAACTTTTCTGCTAAGCTACAGGCATAGTTAAATGATAATCCAGCATTGTTTCCCAGCTTGCTTGCCATAGTAACCAGCAGTCACAAATGCTATTGTGAAATCTAAGACTGATCTTTGAGATAGTTTTCAGCCTTTTTCTGCAAGTAGACTAACTGACGCCAACCAAACCAGTGATCCATGACCTCAACCAAGGAACTGACTTGATTGGTCTTGTGACTCAACTCCTTTCCCAGGAAGTGATGCAGCTCTAATACAGTACCCATTCCCTATCCCCGTGCCAGTCAAATTATTCTTTTAAAACCTAGCTTCTGAAGCCTCAGTGAAGTAGCTTTGAGAAATATCTCCCATCCTCCTGGCTCAGTTGCCTTGTGATAATGAATCTCTTCTTTATTGGGTTGCCTGTTGTCTCAGTGTTTGGCTCTATCTTGGCAGCAGGTGAAAACCTGGTCAGAAAGTAACAGCTCTTCTTCCTTACTAATAAATGTTCTAGATATTTCATCTGTGAGTTTTTTCAAATAATTGCAAATCACAAAAAAAATTTCCAATATATTGAAAAATATCCACATATAAGTGGATCCATGCAGTTCAAACCCAGGTTGTTCAGTGGTCAACTATGAAATTTTTAGCAGTATTTTAGAGAGGGTTTGTAGGTGAAACTTTTTTTTTTTTCTGTGAAAATGCTTTATTTTTTTTTTCTGCTTTAGTAAAATATTATTTCACTCACTTCCAATGGAAATGATTAAAACTCTCAGTATTTTGAGATCAATTCATGGCCTAGTACAATTTTTTGACAAATTAAAATTTCTTCTACCAGTAAAGTTATTGTTTCATTATAAGGAATCTGTTTTTTTCCTCGTTGCTGAATTTAAGATGAGTTTATATTTGTTAGTTTTTGCAGTACTCTTACTTTGGGTGTTTGTGTGCATATGTGTATATATGTGTTTATGTGCTTTAATTTTAATTGGAATCCTGTGATCTCTCTCAACTTTAACATTCATATGTTCCATAATTTATAAAAAGATATCATGTATTATTCCTTCTCTGTTTTTCTAGAACTCAAATTACACAAATGTCATATTTTTCCTTCCATTCTCTGTATATCTTTATTTTGCTAACTTATTTTTAAAAATATTTTTACTTGTATATTGGGTAATTTTTTAGCTATATTTTCCTGTGTGCTGTGTCTCTCCTTTTGTACAAATTCTCTGCTACTTATTACCTCTATTACATTTCTAATTTTTGTTAAATGCTTTATGGATACATAATAATTATAGGTATTTATGGGGTGCAGGTGATTTTGTACAATGTATAATGATTGAATCAGAATTTCAAGGATGTTCATCAACTCAAAAATGTCTTCCTTTGTGTTGGGAAATATATTTCAAATCTTCTAGATATTTAAAAATATATAAGAAATGATCATTAATTATAACCACTCTGCTTTCCTATCAAATATAAGAACTTATTACTTCTAACTGTATGTTTTTCCTCATTAACCTCTCTTCACCCACATTCATCCTTCCCAGCTTCTGATAAGTATTACTCTACACTCTAACTCCATGAGATAAACTTTTCAGTCCCCACATATGAGTGAAAACATGCAATATTTGTCATTCTGTGCTTGGCTTATTTCACTTAACATAATGAACTTCACTTCTATCCATGTTCCTGCAAAAGATAATACACCACCATAATCAAGTGAAATTTATCTCAGGAATGCAAGGATGGTTTAACATCTGCAAGTAAATATATGTGTTAACATCTTATAAACGTAATGAAGGACAAAAACCACATAATCATCTTAACATATTCAGAAAAAGCATTTGATAAAATTCAACATCCTTTTATAATAAAGACGGTCAACATATTAGACATAGAAGCAATATTCTTCAACATAATCAAGGTCATATATGAGAAACCCACAGCAAAAATACCAAAGGAAGAAAAGCTGAAAGCCTTTCCTATAAGAACTGGAAAAAGACAAAGATGCCTACTTTCACCACTCTTATTTAATATAGTAGTGGCAGTCCTAGTCAGAGCAATCAGGAAAGGGAAATAATGAAAGGCATCCAAATTAGAAAAGAGGAAGTCATATTGTCAGTTTTTGCAAACATAATTTTATACACACACACACACACACACACACACGCATATACATATATATATATATATATATATATATATATATATAAATGACTGCACATTTCTATTTTTGAGTTTTTCTTAAAAATTCCATTTTGTTCATTTAAATTTTGGATTATTTTCACAGTGTTTTTCTCCTTAGAGAAAATGATTTGAGTGTACCCTCCAAAATGTATGTTAAAATGTAATTGACATGGTAATGGTATGAAAAGGTGGGGTTATTAAGAAGTGATTAGGCCATGAGGACTCTGCTTTCATGAATGGGTTAATGCTCTTCTCCCGAGACTGAGTGAGTTATTGCGGGAGTGGGTTCTTGATAAAACAATGAAATTTGACCCATATTCTCTATTTTTCTTGCATATTTGCTTACCCTTTTCCTTATGTCATGGGATGATACATCAGCATGTAAATCCTCACCAGGTATCAGTGCCATGCCCCTAGACTTCTAGCCTCCAACACTGTGAGCCACATAGTTTTCTCTTCATTAAAAATTACCCAGTTTGTGGTATTCTGTTACAGTAACACAAAATAGACTAAGACATTTCCCATACTTCTTATGTTTCTTTCAACATTTTAAGACTCTTCTTCAATTTGTGTAAACTTGTTTGGGTCTAAGTTTTTTGTCTTGTTGCTGCTATCACTCATGATTATTTATTTGTTATGTTTGTTTGCAACCTTGAACTTGAAAATTATCCAGGTGAATTCTTTGAGGTTTATATGGCAATGGGGCATGTGTTCAACCAAATAATAGTCCTCTAAGATGTTGGGTGGCTAATCTTTGGAAACTGCAAATATCCTACCTGATATGATAAAAGGGACTTCCCAGTTGTGATTAAGGTTAGGGTGTTAGAGATGAGATATGATCCTATATTATGTGGGTGAATCCAGTCTAATCATGTGAGTCCTTAAGAGTGAAAGAGGAAGGCAGAAAAGTAGATTAAAAAGATATATGTGAGAAAAACTCAATTTATCCTTTCTAGCTTTGAAGATGGAGAAAGGAGATATGAGCTGAGGAATGCAGCAGCCTCTAGAAGTTGGAAATAAACTTCATGTTAAAGTCAGCAAGAAAATTCAGATCTTAATTCTACAACATAAGGAGCTGGATTCTGCCAATAACATTAATGATCACGAAATAGATTTTCCCATAGAGTCCCCAGAAATTAACACAACACTGGCGACAACTTGATTGTAGTCTAGGGAGATCTGTGTCAAACCTGTCATCTACAGAGATCTAAGATAATAAATGTGTGTTGTATTGTTTTAAGACATTATGTTTGTAGTAACTTGTTTATGTAGTTTCAGAAAACTAATACATGGCCATTTTTTCAACGAGAGTTTAAAGTTATTTCCGGCAGATATTTGGCCGAAAAGCATCTTTAAACTTCCGTTTTTGTGCATGGATTTGAAGCCAAACAGGTAATGTGAATCAGTTCCTAAACAAAATATTTTATCAATATATTTATAAATGATCATTGGAATTTCTGTCTTAGTTTGTTTTTTCTGTCACTCAAAGCTGTAAAAAAGGGTGAGTGTGTCTGTTTGTATAAATTGTTATATATATACATTATTTAATTTATATATATATAAAACATCATATACCCACATATTATATATGTGGGTATGTTATGTACATGCATATATAAAGCTATATTTATGTATTATATGTGTATATACACTAAAGTACACATATATATTAGCTTTATATATATAATATACACAGCTTATATATGTGTGTGTACTTTATACACACAGACACACATATATATATGTAAACCTTACCCACTAATGTTGCTACCTTTTGACAGTACCAGCTTAATGAAGAACTAAGTTTGGGAGATAATTTTGGTGCAAATCAATGCTTGGTTTCCCTTGAAAAGCAACTAGATTTAACATAGTAGTTTACTTCTCTAGAATCATGTTTATAACTCTGACCATTTGCTTTATATATTTTTGTTGTTGTTTCTTGTTTGTTTTTTGATATGGAGTCTCCCTCTCCCACGCAGGCTGCTGTGCAGTGGTGAAATCTTGACTCACTGCAAACTCCACCTCCCAAGGTAAAGTGATTCTCCTGCCTCAGCCTCCTGAGTAGCTGCGATTACAGGTGCCCGCCACTAAACCAGGCTAATTTTTTTATTTTTAGTAGATACGTGGTTTCACTATGTTGGCCAGGCTGGTCTCAAACTCCTGACCTCAAGTGATCCATCTGCCTCGGACTCTCAAAATTCTGGGATTACAGGCATGAGCCACTGTGCCTGGCCTGCTTTATATTTTTAGGAGCATAACTATGCATATATGATATAGATTTTTTATTACACATCATTATATATGTAATTTTATCTCACATTTTAAAAAATTATGATAGAGATATTTAGAGCAATAAATTGTCTCCTGCATTGCCCATTTCTCAATATAATTTTTCTACTCATATTTTAAATTTATATTTTAAATTAAAATATATACAAACTAAAAAATGTTAATATTTATCACCTTTGAATCGAGGGAATTGTCTAAGAATTTCAAGGCACTTATATTTTTTAAACAGTTCATAAATTTTTTTATAAAAGTAAAGAAAAAGCCATTGATCTTTATATGGTTAGGATAAGTCAGCAAAACAAAGGCCACTCTAGATATTCCAAAGGGGAAGATTTTCATATAGCAAATTACAGGTTTGCACAAACTCTGTAAGGGCTGTACAATTCAGAGGAGTCACAGTTATAAATGAATGATTCATATGTACTTAACATAGTAGCCAAACGAAATTTGAACTCTCATGTAGTGCCTCTGCTATCAACCTCAGCTACCAATTTTCAAAATTTGATGTTATTCTAGATATCTGCTTGCAACTTCTTTACAATTTCCTTCTCTTATACTTTCAAATATTAAGAAATATTCTTCTCTGATAAAAATCTAAAATGAGCCATAAATATAAGGGATTCTGAAAAATGTAGTTGGAGAATTCCAGAAGAGACTGCAGAATAGAGTACTACGGATGAAATATTGGGGATACATAATTCAGCACACTGTATCCCTGTTTACTCAGAATCCATATATATGCTTCTACCTTCATTTAAAAGTGGCTAAAGTGCAACATACAAACAATAGCATTCTTTTACCTAATTATCATCACACAATGAAAATATGCTTACTCTCTCCCCAAAAAATACATAGAAATTCATAGAAATAATATCTATGTGACAAATATCTGTGTGATATTATTTCTATTCTACCTTAATCATGATTCCCCTGCAGTGTATCACTGAAGATAAGTAGGGTTACAGTTTAGTAAAAAATAACCCCCAAATATCAGTGGCTTAACATAAAAAAGGTTTATTTCCATGTCATGCTGCATTTTTAGGGTTCTGAACAGAAATAAAGGCTGAGAAGATAAAATTAAAGATATATAGGGTCAGAAAAAAAAAAAGAAGGACAACAAGCTAGGCACAGTAGCTCATCCCTGTAATCCCAGCACTTTGGGAGGCCAAGGCAGGTGGATCCCCTGAGGCCAGGTAAAACCCCATTTCTAATAAAATATCAGCTGGGCACAGTGGTGCATGCCTGTAATTTCAGCAACTCAGGAGGCTGAGAAAGGAGAATGGCTTGAGCCTGGGAGGCAGAGGTTGCAGTGAGCTGAGATTGTGCCATTGCACTCTAGCCTGGGCGACAGAGCAAGATTCCATCCCCCTCTTCAAAAACAGCAAAAAATGTGGGATTTCCTTGTAGATATTCTCAATGTCTCTATAAAACAAGGGATGAAATAATCTGCTGACAATAATGGGAATGATGGACAAATTTTTTAATAAAGGATGACACAGAAAAAAAGATACAATCTTGATTGAGTGAAAAGTTTGTCATAAAAACAAATGTAAATAGGCCAGGTGCAGTGGCTCACACCTGTACTCCCAGCACTTTGGGGAGGCCAAGGGTGAGTGGATCATGAGGTCAGCAGTTCGAGACCAGCCTGGCCAAGATGGTGAAACCCTGTCTCTATCAAAAATTAAAAAAAAATTAAAAAAAATAGCCAGGTGTGGTGGAATGTGCGTGTAGTCCCAGCTACTTGGGAGGCTAAGGCAGAAGAATCACCTGAACCCAGGAGGTGGAGGTTGCAGTGAGCCAAGATTGCACCACTGCACTCCAGCCTGGGTGACAGAATGAGACTCTGTCTCAAAAAAATAAATAATAAATAACAATAAAATAATAAATGTAAATAAACCCAGGGATCAGAAGGCAAAATCCTAATTGGTCTTATAGAATCTGAAATTGAATTCGGTCATGATTTCATTTTCTTTGGCCAGATCATAACAATTACAAATTAATATTGTTGAATGAATGAAAAATCGGCAAAATACCATCCTAAGAGTGCAGTCAGTTTAAATTCAGAGAGAAAAGCCTTCCGTTTACTCTTTTATTTTTGATCTCCTCATAGAATCATAGAATGTCTGTTTAGGAGGAATTGTAGAATCTGACTCTCATTCCTAACATCTTCTGTAATTTCCCTGACATATATTTGGTCTCTGCTTAGGGATCTCACTTTAAAAATGGAAGTTACCTACCTGAGCTCTGAAGATTTGGAGTCATGGGTGATAAACAGATTGGGTAATCTGAATGGTCTTTCTTAAAACAAAAATTTACTCCACCCTCCTTTCACTGAATACGTTCTGTAGTGACATGTTGCCTCCTCCTTCTGTGGCATAAAATTTTCTCAAATGTTTAACGTCAGCAATAATAGCTCATGGCAGCCTTGAACTCCTGGGCTCCAATAATCCTCCTGCCTCAGCCTCCTGAGTAACTGGTACTACAGGCACCTTCTCACAGCCTCCATCCCCCCACACATTCCCCTGCTCCATCAGCCCCTTCCCCAAGATCCTCAGCTCCTTAATATATCAGTTGATTCCTATCCTCAAAAAACAGTGTTTGGAGCAATAAAATTATGTTCACTTGAACCTTTTTCTAACACAAGGAAAAGATCTGGCATTGCCAGAATCTTCTTTCTTTTTTGAAATAGCCTAAATATATATATATATATATATATGTTTACTTTTTATTATTGTACTTTAGGTTCTGGGGTACTTGTGCAGATCATGTAGGATTGTTGCATACGTACAAACATGGCAATGTGGTTTGCTGTCTTCATCCCCCAGTCACCTACATCTGGCATATCCCTCCCCAATCTCCCCACCTCCCTGCTGTCTCTCCCTTGTCCCCCCACAACAGACCCAGTGTGTGATGCTCCCCTCTCTGTGTCCACGTGTTCTCATTTTTCAACACCTGCCTATAAGTGTGAACATGCCCTGTTTGATTTTCTGTTTTTGTATCAGTTTGCTGAGAATTATGGTTTCCAGATTCATTCATGTCCCTACAAAGGACACAAACTCATCATTTTTTATGGCTGCATAGTATTCCATGGTGTATATGTGCCACATTTTTGTTGTCCAGTTTAACATCAATGGGAGTTTAGGTTGGTTCCAGGCACTGTAAACAGTGCCGCTATGAACATATGTGTGCATGTGTCTTTATAATAGAATGATTTATAACCCTTTGGGTATATACCCAGTAATGGGATTGCTGAGTCAAATGGAATTTCTATTTCTATGTCCTTGAGGAAGTGGCACACTGTCTTCCACAATGGTTGAAGCAGTTTCCACTCCCACCAACACTGTAAAAGTGTTCCTATTTCTCCACATCCTCTCCAGCATCTGTTGTCTCCAGATTTTTTAATGATCATCATTCTAACTGGCCTGATGTGGTATCTCAATGTGGATTTGATTTGCATTTCTCAAATAATCAGTGATAATGAGCATTTTTTCATATGTTTGTTGGCCTCATATATGTCTTCTTTTGAAAAGTATCTGTTCATATCCTTCTCCCACTTTTGGATGGGTTTGCTTTTTTCTTGTAAATCTGTTTCAGTTCTTTGTAGATTCTGGATTTTAACTCTTTCTCAGGTGGGTAAATTGCAAAAATTTTTTCCCATTCTGTTGGTTGCCGGTTCACTCTAATGACTGTTTCTTTTGCCGTGCAGAACCTCTGGAGTATAATTAGGTCCCATTTGTCTATTTTGGCTTTTGGTGTTTTAGTCATGAAGTCCTTTCCTATGCCTATGTCCTGTATGGTTTTGCCTAGGCTTTCTTCTAGGTTTTTATGGTGTTAGGTCTTATGTTTAAGCCTTTAATCCATCCAGAGTTAATTTTAGCATAAGGTGTCAGGAAGGAGTCCAGTTTCTGCTTTCTGCACACTGCTAGCAAGTTTTCCCAACAGCATTTATTAAACAGGGAATCCTTTCTCCATTGCTTGTTTTTGTCAGCTTTGTCAAACATGAGATGGTTGTAGAAGTGTGGCATTGCTTCCAGGGCCTCTGTTCTGTTCCATTGGTCTATATCTCTGTTTTGGTACCAGTATCATGCTGTTTTGATTACTATAGCCTTGTAGTATAGTTTGAAACCAGGTAGTGTGATGCCTCTGGCTTTGTTCTTTTTGCTTAGGATTGTCTTGGCTATGCTGGCTCTCTTTTGGTTCCATATGAAGAATAAGGTGTTTTTTTTCTAGTTCTCTGAAGAAGGTCATTGGTAGCTTGATGGGGATAGTGATGAATCTACAAATTACTTTGGGCAGTATGGCCATTTTCAGGATATTGATTCTTCCTAACCATGAGCATGGAGTGTTTCTCCATCTGTTTGTGTCCTCTCTTATTTCCTTGAGCAGTGGTTTGTAGTTCTCCTTGAAAAGGTCCTTTACATCCTTTGTTAGTTGTATTCCTAGGTATTTTATTCTCTTTGTAGCAATTGTGAATGGGAATTTTCTCATGATTTGGCTCTCTGTTAGTCTGTTATTGGTGTATAGAAATGCTTGTGATTTATGCACATTGATTTTGTATCCTGAGGCTTTGCAGAAGTTGCTTATCAGTTTAAGGAGATTTTCAGCTGAAATGATAGGAACCTCTAAATATACCAATCATGTCGTCTGCAAATAGAGACAATTTGACTTTTTTTTTTTTTTTAAGCTGTTGGCTGTTTATCTTCTTAGAAGACATATCTTAATAGGATAGATTTCTGGGTTTTAGCCTTGGAGTATCTTTTGGAAGCTTAGAAAAGCAGAGTAGTGCTCCATCCCTTATGGAGGGACCCTAAGTCTGCCCTTGCCTGGCTCCATATCATCCCATCCAGCTCTGCCCACCAAATGCACCTCTCACTGTTAATCCTGCCCATATGCCCCTCTTCCTCCCACATCAGGGGCACTGGTGGTTCTTATTCTAGGTTGGTCTCAGATTATTCCTCCCCTTGACGTATTTCCCTCCTAGGTATGTCTAGTACCCCCCAAAAAGACATAGACACTGAGAGTGTCCTCAGGCCTAACAACCTTAAAAGAGCCACACTGACATTATTCAGCTTTTCAGGCCACTGGGTTTTGGAGGCAGAAGTACAGAATATTGGCTCTGCCATCCTTTCAAACCAGGCTGTAGCATAGCCTTTGAGACAACACAGGTGTATCTCTGCTCCTGATCTACCTAGGCTTCAAGCATAGGGAGGGGCTCTGTGTGGATAAATGTCTGCAAAGGGTAAACAGTAGGTGTGACATAGAATTGGCCAATGTTAGCATACACAGTCATCACCAAGAAATAAATCTACTGTTATTGCCTGCTGGAGGGCCCCCTAAGATTGCAGAGAGAATCAGAAGGGAAGCTGCCCAGGCTGTTTTTTAGGAAAGGCCACAGGAGTAAGGGAGTTTATTCAGGGACATTTAAACAAATCTTTTGTACCCAAGGGCTTCTTTTCATCAGAACAGAGGAGTATATTTCAATAGCTTCTTAAATACTTGTGTGGAACAGACTTGAATGTGAGGGAGGTTTTAAGCCTAGCACAAAGTTTCCAATACTAGTTAAGAAATTTATTTTTATTTCATTCATTCATTCATTCATTCATTCATTCATTCATTCATTCATTTGTTTATCTGTTTATTTATTTGAGACAATGTCTCACTCCCGCACACAGGCTGGAGTGCAGTGCCGCCATCTCTGCTCACTGCAACCTCCACCTCCTGGGTTCAAGCGATTCTCTTGCCTCAGTCTCCGGAATAGCTGGGATTACAGGCATGCACCACCACAATGCCTGGCTAATTTTGTATTTTTAGTAGAGACAGGTTTTACCATGTTGGCCAGGCTTGTCTTGAACTCCTGGCCTCAAGTGATCTACCTGCCTCAGCCTGCCAAAGTACTGGGATTACAGATGTGAGCCACTGCACCCGCCACCCCCAAATTTTCTTTTCTTTTTTAATTTTGCACAGAATCTGGTAAAGTAAGAGCTACATATGAACAAGTTTATATTTGGTTACTTGTGTTGATTATATATAAGTTCTTATATAGGTTTTTTAAAAATATATAAGTTCTTTAGAACACCTTAATGTATATGAACGATTGAGGCTTTCTAAATTAGGGATGTTTGTGTGAATAAAGTCATTTGATTAGGTAAAAGTAGCCATATGGGATTTGAAATAAATAAATAAGTCAACAATCAGGATAATATTTCCCGAAGTGTGAGGCTACTGTTCAGTTTATTAATGCCTCTTCAAATTGGTCACCTATCACTTTAGATGCAATTCTTGACCTATATTAAGGATTTATATAGACTGTGAAATTAGGATGACTAATGATTTCAGTTTACCTGAGACTTAAAAGGCTTCCATTGCATATGACTTATAGTCTAAATCTGAGCTAGTCTTGTGCAAACCGGGACAAGCTCATCACCTCGTAATGTACGCATTGCTCTGGCGGTTCTTAATTATCACAAGGAAACAAAATCTTCTAGGTGTGTTTCAGTCTCTTTCTTTTCCTGACAGTTCCTCTGGAAATGATGCTAATAACCAAATCAATAATCAGGCAGCAGGAGGGTGATGGCCTGAGGTACGAACAATTTAGATCATTTTGCAGTTGGATTGTTAGGATGAAGATGATTTAAAAAAAAACTCTTTTATCTACTATGTGATAAATTTAGAAATTTAGGAAACTGATTTACATATTGGTTTTATACTTTAGGCATTCTGCTGCTCCTGAGATAGGAATTTGTCAGGACTTGTTTATCAGAAACCAATCACAAGGACCCCACTGGTAAAACAGAATGAGGTAAAGAAGTCAGCCAAAACCTGCCAAAACCAAGATGGCCACAAAAGTGATATCTGGTTTTGCTCAATGCTTGTTATATGCTAATTATCATACATTTAGATAATAAATGCCCGCCAGTGCCATGGCAGCTTCCAGAAATTACCATGTATGGTCTGTAAAAGGGAACAACCCTGACTTCCAGGAATTCCCCATCCCTTTTCTAGAAAAATTATACATATTAATAATTCACTATTTAGCAGATGATCAAGAAATAACCATAAAAATAGCCAACCAGCAGCGCTAGGGGCTGCTCTATCTATAAAGTAGTCACACTTTAATTCCTTTACTTTCTTAATAAACTTGCCTTCACCTAACTCTGTTTGCTGCTCTTGAATTCCTTCCTATATAAAGCCAAGAATCCAAATGGCCTCCTGGGCTGAACCCCAGTTTGGGGGTTCACCGTGTGAGACTCCCAAGCCATAGTCATCTGCACTAGATTTATGATGCACAAATAGTAGCAAATTATTTTTCGTGTCTCTTAGAATGTCTCTTAGGACCATGCTTAGAAAAATCATTCTCTGAATCCAAAACGTGAGGAGGGAATCCATCGATATGTTTCACAAACTGGCTCCTCATCTTCCCACCATACTCCATCCCGAGGTGTCTTCTACCTTCAGAAAGCTTCAAAGCTTTCTCCACCCACTTAAAAATTATCAAGGTTCAGAAATCTGTGTCTTTTACAAAAGTATTTGTGTTCCCCAGTCCACCCATACTCATGAAGTGGGGGTTCTCTAAGAGAAAACTGCCAAGTTAGAATGCTTTCTTATGACCTCCACTGACTAAGCAATTTTCATGACTGGAATCTATAGTTTCAAATAAGCACCCCAGGCTCCAGGTGACATCTTGACTGGGTGATTTCTTAAGAACTTGACTCTTTTCAGCTAAATTAGCTGCAACACTTGTGAATACACTCCCTCTTCATACCTGAAGGCAGTTGAATCAGCTGATGCCACCAGGCCTTTGCCCAGACCTTCTTTATGGTTCCCTTCCTGTCAAGTATCTCCAAAACTCATGAGACGATCTGCTATCAGTTATAAGCAACACAATTCCTTTTCAGGAACTTTTATTACAGCAAGAGATCCAAGGGAGGTATATTCTTTATAGGCTTATTTGTGCTTGTATATTGCTATGTCAACAAGGACCTCCTTCCTATTGTCCTTCATGCTTAGAAGCCTGTCCGGCAAATAGCAAGTGCTCAAAAGATGTCAGTTATTATTAACTGCTGTATCTTTAGACTATATCATAATAAATATTTCTTATTATTTAGTTGTTAATCTGAATATAAAGTGTAGAAATTGCATGTAGAAAAATATAAAAATTATCTGAATTATTCTACTCAAATATAACTATTTTTAATATTTTGGTGAATAATATGTATAAATTTGAAATTATACTGGGCATACATTTAAAACTTTTTTTTTTGCTGTTTTGCTATTTGATATATTCTTTAATGAATATACAAACTTTTCTCATGTAGCTATAAAATGACATTATCAATTAATTTTTCCTAATGTTTTATTATGGCGAACACATCTTGGAATTGCCTTTTTTTTAACCTAAACTTTTCAGCAAAGTCATAATTCTTTCCTTAATGTCAAATTCTCGAGAAAAGTCTTTGCACCAAAATGTATAATTTTAAAACATTATTCATATTGTAAAATGGCTCTCAAAAAAGGTGTGGCAAATTTACACTGGTACCAGTAGTGTGAATGTTTTATAGCCTCTCATATATTAATAAATGAATGTAGATATTGATATACATACATATGTAGATCATATCTATTGATTCAATATTAGTCAAATCATTGTATTTTAGCTTCTATAGTCTGTATTTTAAACAATCTTTCTAATAGCACTTTGCATAATTCAAAATGTCTTTAAAATTCAGTTATGGAGATAGGATATGCATCATTATAGCACAAAAATGCTACAGCGAATCTATGGATGCTCCACTCAGCAAGTGGTAAAGAAGCAAAACTTAGGTCTTTGAATGCCAAGACTAAATAAAACTCTTACTATTTTATAAGCAGAATTAACATGTCAGCAAGCAAATTCCCTGAAATACGATGGTAGCAGCTAGAATCACTCCATTTTAGGAAATCTAATTTGGCACTGTACCCAAAGTAAGTCAAAAAAGTCAATGAACAAAGTCAGAATAAATGTACTTACAGATGTCCTGAGTCAGTGGTTCTTGAAATATTTAACTTTTTCCCTTGTGTGTTGCTTGGGCTTTTGCTGAATAATATTATGTGAGGTTTAGTAATTGTTTGTTCAGTTGATTGACAAGCATTACATTGAGTAAGTAATTACTTGTCATTCATCAGTATTTCAAGAAGACTGTGTGGTTAAGTTGAGAGTAAGTCACTTAAGGTTTAGGGGTTTAATGTTCGATTTTCTATTGATTTATGTCAGGTTTTACTCTATTAAAAAAATTAGACCATAAAACTGTCCTAATAAGGATGATTCGGGCTTCAGCTGAAGGGAAAAAAGCATGAGAATAAGAGCCAACTTGTTTTATTACTAAGACAAGACTGACTTCTTATCAGCATAATCACCTTACATCCAGGATGCAGGTCTTAATATAGTCAAAATTGAAAAGCATCATGGCTGTAGACTAGAAAATGAATTCTTTAAATCAGAAGCTTCTCTGACCTTTAAGAAAATAAAAGTAAAAATTCACCAAGAAACAACATCGTTAATCAGAAATATGTAAGTGTATTGTATTGTTAATAATAAAATTGTTTTCTTTTAAAAAACTAAAGATGGCTTATATTCAAGAGCTGAATAAAAATTATTAGAAAGTGGATGGCAAAAGAAAAAGACGGTTTATTGTAATTGCTTATAAGATTTGTTCTGGTGTCGGATATCAATGTATAAGAAATCAGAATAACAACACTTGTCAGAGGCAATGTAAATATTTTGCTGTAATGTAAAAAGAGTTTTCTGGGGAAACTTGATGGACTATACAGTCTCTTTCAAACAACAGGAATTACAACTTTGCCAGCACCAGAGAGATATTCTGAGTCCCTGAGTCCCAGTACAGTCTTCTTGTAAGACAGCCTGTCTTTCAAAAATGGAGAATACTAGTACATAGCAAAATAAACCTTATGACACCCCTGCTGGTCTGTCTAATATATCTCTCTCCCCACCCTCTCTCTCCCATCTATATTTTGTATACTTTAAAGAGTATAATAGTGCAACTGTGCACTCTAATTACCTGTGTTTAAATCCTGGCTCTGCCACTAATTATTTTCGTGACCTGTTTAAGTCCTTCTCTTTGCCTTAATTACTGCAACAATAAAATAGAGATTTAGTTCTTCCTATATCATAGATCTGTTGAAAAATTCATGTAAAAACGTTCATGCCAATAAAATATAACTTTCATTATTTCTTTTCTTTAGAGAGTTTGTGTAAAATCATGAAAATTACTTTTTAATATCATCATGTTGATTATATGCCAATTTCATTTCCATTTGTATTTGGAAAGAAATTCTGATTGTCTCATCTATGGCACTATACTGTGAATTGATGATACCCATTTGTCATAAAAGCTATGTGAAACAGATATCACAAAAACACTTGAAAGAAGAAATTGTGAATCTAGAAGTTTATGGAACATTGTGTTCCAATCTTTTCAGGTGTCCTATGCATACTCCCAGGATAAAGCATGAATAATAAACACTGAATTACAGAATCTTTCAGTATGCTTAACTATATTATATAAATTCTGCCCTTATAGGTATATTTCATGCTAATAAAGCTTTCTAATATTTTTTCTTTAAAAGATTTAGAAAAATAAGTAGACATGAGAAATGGAAATTATGGTTTAAGCCCATAGATAATTATAAATGAATTTACAAAGGAAATATAATAATAAGTAGAAATTGATTCTAGCAAAGGATGACATAAACCAGACAAATGTTTTGAGAAGTATCTGTAAACTATATTGCCGGTAAGGCTGGGATTAGGGCAGCGTCTATGACTTGCTGCTTGAAGGAAAATCTCACATGAACATAACCAAAACAGTGTCCAAAAGACCCATGGACAATTCTACTTTGGAATACCAGTTTCATGTCTGGTGGTGAAGTACACGGGGGAAAGGAGAATGAAGGGGAGTTGAGCAAATCTCAGCATCACTAAAGACTTAGAGAAGTGGTCCAGGTACCAGAACCTCGCAGAACATTCCCATCCTAGGTCTAAGGATTTGTATTTGGCGAATGGCTGGTGGAGCAAAAAGCAACAAATGGCTTAGAATTGATTCAAAGGCAAGACACTGGTACCAATCAGGAAATAACTGCCATCCTGCCAATACAACAAAAAAAGGAATACAAGCTTTTAGGTACAAAAGTAAAATTATTATAAAAATAAACAACAACAAAAAGATAAGTTTCCCGGCCATACAGTTTTTGAAAATGGAGTCGTAATTTAAATACAAGCAAATAAAATAGAATAAGAAAATATTGACAACCTGCTAGTATTATTAAGTAGGAAGATGCTAATTCTTCCTATGTTAAGTAATACATTTATGATGATGCAATAAAACAGTAGTTTTTTAGGGGGGGAAGGTAATTTAAAAAGGTTTATTTCAAAGTACATATAGAATGAAAAAAATCTGAACATCGCTGATCATTAGAGAAACACAAATTGAAAACTCAATGAGAAACCATTTCATGCCAGTCAGAATGGTGATTATTAAATAGTCAAGAAACAATAGATGCTGGTTAGAAATAGGAATGTTTTTACAGTGTTAGTGGGAATGTAAATTAGCTCAACCATTGCGGAAGACAGTTTGGCATTTCCTCAAGGAACTAGAACCAGAAATACCATCTGACCCAGCAATCCCATTGCTGGATATATACCCAAAGAAATATAAATCATTTTACTGTAAAGATACATGCACATATATGTTTATTACAGCACTATTTACAATAGCAAAGATATGGAAATAATCCAAATACTCATCAACAATAGACTGGATAAAGGAAATGTTGTACATATACGCCATAGAATACTATGCAGCCATTAAAAAGGAATGAGATCATGTCCTTTGCAGAGACACAGATGAAGCTAGAAGCCATCAACCTCAGCAAACTAACACAGAAAGAGACAACCAAACATGTGGTGTTTGGTTTTCTATGCTCATAAGTGGGAATTGAACAATGAGAACACATGGACATATGGAGGAGAACAACACACACTGGGGTCTGTTGGGAGTGGGGGTACGAGGGGAAGAAACCTAGATGATGGATCCACAGGTGCAGCAAACCACCATGGCACACATATACCTCTGTAACAAACCTACATGTTCTGTACATGTATCCTGGAACTTAAAGTATAATTTAAAAAAAGATAAAATAATAAAGTATATATAGAAAAAATAATGAGAACATATCTAGCAAAGTTCAGAAAAATAAAGTTTAGAATATAAAATATTTCAGCAATATTTTAATGAAATATATGAAAACACATTAAAATTAATTATATACCAAAATAAGAAGTTAAAATCACTTGTACAAGGCAGTCTAAAGAGGTACTAAAATTATATTAAATATTAATCCCAAAAGTTTCAGTATTTTTCTTAGATGTTTGTAAGTCTCATAGGGAAAGAAGTAGCAGCTACTATGCTATGCCCATTCCTTACCTCCCACAAAATACTCAAAGAAATGCTAAACGAACACTGAGGACTGATTCCCTATAAAAATGATATTTAAATGAGAATATCATTGAGTACTTGATTTTTAAAAATTCAAAGAAAGTGGAGTTATTGTTCCTGCCCTGCTCTCCAAATATCATTGGCAATGCCAACAATAACATTCAGACAATAAGGATAATAAACATAGCCTTTCCCAAAGGAATTCTACTTAAAAGTTTGTCCTGAGATTGGTTCTGGGTCATTATTCCATATCACCCTATTTCACTCTGATCCCTCCCAGCCGTAAATAAAACAAACTCAATTCAGAAATACTGATTTCTACATAAATGTTAAATTTATAGCTCTTTATATAAAAGTAGAGAGTTATTTTAATCAGAAAGAATATTCAAATATTTGCTTCTATGCTATTAAAATTAAAAACCAGAAAGATGTTCTGTACTTTCACTTCTTACATTGTATTTTGAAAATAAGATAGCACTGATTTGGAGAAACATTTATTATCCACGTTCTTTATTTTTCATTTGGAAGAATTGCTAGTGCCTGAGCCACAGACCAAACTAATTAAAGAAACTGTTTGTTGAGGGTTCTACATATTGTATACTATCATATATATATACATTATACAGCCATGAATGAAAATCATGGACCAAAATTGACATTTCTGGCCTTTACCCATCCCCATCCTCCTGCCATTTACTCATTTTCTACAATGGGAAGAGATATGCATTATCTATTTAGTAATCTCTGGAGAAGAAACTAAGCATGTTCAGCTCAGCTGCAGCGTCCTTAGAAGCCACCCTTCTAATTGTACTAAATTCCACATGTTCTGGTCTGCTGTCTGTCTTGTGATAAGGGTGCTCTCCTAGTGGAGAAAATCTATAGTTTTCCAGTGTTGTAGATGGGATAAAACCTTAGCAATCCCACTTGTCCATAGATCAATGGTAATTTTCAAAACAGGAGTATCAGTGATAAAGGTCATATTTTGGTCTCCATCCACCAGATGCATGCATTTATCACTATTGGATCTAGAAGTGAACGGCTACAAGGGCAGTTACTTATGTATCACTCTCTTCTCACACAACTTCAATAGTATAATTTATATTTTCCTTTACCTATACAGGAGAAGACTAAGAAAGTAAAGTGACCCAGCTCACACAGCTAGCATGGGCTATGTGCATATTTGGAATAATTATGAGGGTCAGGGTTCATGGTTAAGCTGCATAAGTCAAACTAAAGTATAAACAAGAATCAAAATTTAAGTGACACAAATTGTTTCTTATTCAAGATTTGTTAGTTGCTTATGAGCCACATGCATCTTTTAAACCTACACTATACCCTGAGAACTAGGCAGGGCAAATGCTCTGTAGTATCACGCCATATTTAGGGTCATGGAAACTAAGGTCAACCAGGCCTAGTTTAAATTTCTGTTCAGCCATTTACCAAATATGTGACATTAGGCAAGTAACTAAAACTCCTTAATTTTAGTGGGCTTGTCTGTAAAATGATAACTCACCTTATGTGTTTAACATGAGAATTATGTGAGATTAGCTTTGTGAACCCTTTGGTACAGTGTTTAGCATGTAGTAATTAATAGATTAGTTTGTAAATGAAGTCCTGACATAAAAAATCAGGTAATACATTTAATATAACAAAGCTACAAAGTGGCAGAGCGGAGCTAATATATACATTGTTTTTCATCTTTGATATTATATCCACTTTCATTTCCACGAATTTCTGTTGAAGAAATTCTCAGGAACTTAAATTGGGACTTCCCACCTTGCTCCTTTTGTGCATTCAAGTCCGTGCCCTTGAGATGTCCACATCCAATCTTTCTACTCTTTAATGCTGTGTATTAGGTCTAGTGCTGTAAAATGTGACCTCCTCCATGAAGCCTTCAAAGATCACCAGGAGTGGCTTGCTCTCTCATTAACAAATATAACCAGCATCTGTCATACAATTCTTATCAGAGGAAATCTTAAGTTGAAATGCTTAACGTACATGTCTCAATTATCTTGCTGGATTTTATGTTCCTGGGTAGTGGGATTTGTGTCTTATTATTCTGTTTCATTCATTACCTTATATAGAATAAGCACTTAATAAGTGTTTTCCAAATGAAAAACAGAATTAATAAACTTGCCAATATCCACATAGAAAGCACTG
>NW_016107415.1:63029-65529 GCF_001604975.1 Cebus imitator
AAAAAAAAAAAGAGAGAGAGAGAGAGAGATTGCCGAAGCTACAATAAAGTTAAATAAAATAAATGCCAAAGATCTCAAAATAAAAAGGACATAATTATTTAAGATGAAAATGTATTGGCATGAAGTAACTTCTTTCCTGTGTGATGCTTCTATTATATTTGAGTATCAGTTATATGATTTCTTCAACTCATTTATGGAGCAATTTATATTGAGCAATTAATACTTGGGGTCCCGCTAAGAGTTGAGAGAAGCTTGGTTTCCTCATATTATAATGGACCCTCAGACGAAATGCCAAGAGCTGCTACTATGTTTCAGAGCCATCACACAGAAACTTCTTAAAAAATGATTTGCATTGTGATGAAGATAAGAACAATTATTACTGCCCTGATTAAAAACAGAACTAGGGCTAGACACTAATTCTTTTGGTGACCTAGGACAGGGATTTTTCCATTATCCATTGCAGTACAAGTGTGGCTGCCTCACACCAATCCCGTTTACTGCCGATGCACCTATCTACGGCTGATACAATGCCCAGAGTGGCACCTTTTTCTACACCAGGGCCACTGTACTCAGCAAAGGGAGGAAAGGAAGTCTGTAGCCAATGACTAGGTGATTTAGAAGTACTAAGAGCCCCGTCCCTTTGTCTTGAGGTAAGACTACGGTGGCACCACTGATGCTGCAAAGTTCCTTGTGAGCACGTGTTGAACCTCAATTTCAGCCAAATCACATCTTTGCTTGGCCTCTTTCCCCGTCTTATTCTGTGCACTCACTGTATCATGGGTTCTTCTCCTGAGAACACTTCTTCAGCAACTCAGTGCCACAGAATCACCTTCTCAGAGCCTGCCTATATAAAGGCCAAATTAAGATATCTCTGTGGTGGCTGTTTCTTTTAAATGGTCCCTTAATTTTTATTTCATATTTCAAAATTTCTCATCCTAAAAGCAGCGATGATTTTAGTCTAATCTCTGAACTGAGTATAAAAACAAAAAATATATTCTTCATATGAGCATGTAGATTAAAAGCTTTTAGAAAATATCAAGAGGCAAATAAGTAAATCATTTTTAATTTTTTTCTTCTGACAAAATAATAATGGATACCTCCTATGAAAATATATACAGAATGTTATTTTAAAACAGCTATTACAAATACTATTTTACTATATTTTTCTGTATTTTTTGTCTTTTAAAGTAGCTTTCATTATATTTAAATTATACTACACACCAATTTTACATTTAGTTTTTATTTCTTAAAAGTATTAGTGTGATGACTTTGAATATATTGACTTTTTACTCACTGAAACTTTAAACCTGCTGTATCATCACTGTTCCGGTTTCCTTTCTGTCACAAAGGAAGCAAAATCCTATCAAAGACCAATGCCTCTAAATGTGGTCTAAGGCTCATTCCTCTTGCCTTCTTAGAGACTACACTTATCTCTTTGTTTTCTACTGCACCTTTATTCACTAATGACTTATGATATTTCCCCTCTATGGGCAAAATGATGCAAAGCAAATTCTTCCTCGCTCCAAAGTTTGCTCTGGCTGCTTTCCTTTTTATCTATTCATTTCATTTGACTTGGTCAATTTTTCCTTCACATTTTCTACTCCTAGTTTCATCAATGAAACATGTCTCTGTTTTCCCCCCTAGATATTTGATCACTGCTTAAAAAATAATTTGGTTCTTCCTCCTGCTAATACCTTCTAAATGTATATTTCTGGCCCAGCCAACATTTCTAGGCACCAGACTCAAATATTCATTCCTTATTGGCATCTTCCTTTAGATGCTTCATCCACATCCAAAAATGATCCATCCACACTGCCATCTCTTCTGCTACACCTGAAGGATGGCCCTCACCCAGTGAGATGGCGAGGATAACTTCTTAGTGTGCTTAACTTCTCTGCACATTCAGCCACCTTTTCAATAGAATGTCATGGCAATATTGGTCTGTTCTGCCCTCCCTTTTGTTAATGCTCTTCACCTTCTATTCCATCATATGCTCAAGCAGAAAGGATGGGGAAATCCTTGCCTTCTGCCTCTAATTCTAATCCACCAGTGAGTTCTAGCATTTTTATTTCCAAAACATGTCTTAGAGTTGTCCACTTTTTCTATCACCACTACCAGCTTCTCTGTCTCAGTCTTGCATCCCATCTCATTTAGTTCATAGTAGTAACTTTTTCATTTCATGAATATGGAAGTCAATTTTAAACAGCTTATAAATGGAAGATGGTGGAGTTAAATTCAAACCAATTTTATATTTCCAACTATCAAAATCTCTCTATAGCAAATTTCAAATAAAACTACTTTTGATCAAGTGAAATAAAGTACTTTTAGCAATAAAAAGTAAAATCTATCAAGCTGTCTAGATATATTTAAATAATCTAAACAATTTCAATAAACAACTTACAAATATTTCCACTCGAATGCTCCTCAAAACATTGCCTATAACAGACCATATAACAAGAGGATAGTTTAAAGAAAGTGGATTAATTGCATCCTCAGCAGT
>NW_016107415.1:66825-127864 GCF_001604975.1 Cebus imitator
TTTGCCATTTTGGCCAGGCTGGTTTCGAACTCCTGACCTCAGGTGATGATCCACCTGCCCCAGCCTCCCAAAGTGCTGGGATTACAGGCGTGAGCCACCATGCCTGGCCAACAGAGAATTTTTTTTTTAAACTAGGAATATTAGCACATTCAGCTATTCAGCCAGCCAGCCAGCCACACATTCTTTCATTAAAACATGATTGACTGTCATGTGATAGCGTACTAACTGCTATAAATATATATCCTACATGGACTCACAATACAAAATTTGTAAATGTATATAAAATAAACAGAATTTGTGGGCTCACTGAGGTTATGGAAATAATAATATATACATAAACTCTACTTAGCTTAATAAGTGTTATATGGAGGAATTAAAAGATACTATGGCAGTGTGCAGTAGATACATACCTAATCTAGTCCGGAACAAGTAATGTTCCTAAAATACTTTCTAAAGGAAGTTCTCTTTAAGTTTATTATGCTACCGAGTTTAATTAATATTAGGCTGGTGAAAAATTAATTGCAATAAATTAATTGCAATAAATTGCAATATTTTCCAGATAAAATGCAATTTGTCTTAGCTGACTCTGGTAGCAGTAGAAAATATAAATAAATAAATTGCAAGTAATTTTGTACCAATCTAATAAGTTTGACTTAATAGAATTATAGCAAACTTTTAACCTAGAATATAGAAACTACAGCATTTCTAGCACTATAAGTTTTTAAAACATGATTATGTAAAAGAAAGCAAAGTCTCAGTAAACTTTCAAATGTACACATAGGACATATTTTTTGAACTCCCATAAACTAATATAGAAATAAGTAATACCAGTTTAAATTCATGATTTAAAAAACACCTGAAGGCTTTCTTTCAAAAAACACTTCTGGATAACTTATCTATCAGAAAAGAAACACAATCTTAAGTAAGTCTAATAAATCAAAATTAACAAGAACACAGTACATAGAAATTTATAAAATGTCATCCAAGGTCTAATCTGATAACTTTTACATGAAAATTGTTTCACCAAAAATAAAAATTCTTAATATTTGTCTCTCAAATTTTATTTTAAAAGCTTATAGAAGATAGAGGCAATATAAAAGCATAATATGAAAATAATTAAAAACCACAAAAGCAATATGTGACAAGTTTTCCTAGGATAAGTCACTAATACTGATTAAAATTTAATAAGAAAACTGTTTATAAATATTAATATTACCTTTATAAGAAATGCTATATATTCTAAAGTAAAAATATGTAAAAAATGAAAAATTTCTAGTTAAAATGCAATTTGTCTTAGCTGACTCAGGAAATAGTATAAAATGAAAATAAATAAAAATTATATAGAAGAGATTTTGAGAAAATTTTGAGACAGAATTTTTTTAAATTTTAATTCTGGAGTACATGTGTGGGGTATGCTGGTTTGTTACATAGGTAAATGTAACTTCGGTAAACATAACTTTTTCTCCATTTCTGTCATCTGGAACTATAGTGATAATTTTGGGAGGATGAGGGATAGTTCCACCCCTAACCTTTACAGGACAGGGATAATAGTACAAATCAAGGTCTGCATATTTACATTTAAACATTGAAAAGGTCAAAATAAAGACATCTGACTAGTAAATAAGACATAATATACATCCTATCCTTGATAGATACACTTCCCAAATATATGTATGTAAAGCTAGAATTTCATATAACTAAAAATTGGCAAAAAATCAATAATAATTGAATTAAATTTATAATGCTGATTCTGTGTGATCACAGATTGCCATGCTCATAAGAATAATAAAGGCATTTTGTTTAAAACCTACACTTTTTATTCCATATATTTATGATTCCTTCTTCAATTTCAGCAAAATGAAAAGCTACGTTGTTTGAATCAAGATTTTTGCACACTTTTAGGACACACTGATCTGCGTATATATCCAGATCACAGAGGCAAGAAAATAGAAAGCTCATGCTTTCTAAGAGAAATGATTTAACAGGTTATTTTACTTCGCTTTTGTCTGTTACTTGCAATTTTATGGTTCTGAAATAGACAATGGCATCACCCACACATTTTCCAATATTCAGTTATAGTCATCTTTTGCTTTGATAGTTATTGAGAAACATAACAGAATGCTTCCCTAGGATTGCATAATGCTTGTGTCATATAGACCTTCTTGCCCAGGTATTGGAGTACATGTGTGGGGTACGCTGGTTTGTTACATAGGTAAATGTAACTTCGGTAAACATAACTTTTTCTCCATTTCTGTCATCTGGAACTATAGTGATAATTTTGGGAGGATGAGGGATAGTTCCACCCCTAACCTTTACAGGACAGGGATAATAGTACAAATCAAGGTCTGCATATTTACATTTAAATATACAGTAAGTTTATTTAAATGTTGTGCTGAAAAGAGGAGCCAGTCTGAGAAAATATGACTATATCTTGAGTATGGAAAAGAAAGAAATGAAGAAAACTGGGTCTTCGATGATGTCATCAGTCCTCTGAAATAAATACCTCTGGAAAATACCTATTTTCACAGCTCTTATGTGAGAAAGCAAAAGTCCATTTGATTCAGGCCATTTTTAGTTGGTGTAACAGTCAGGATTTGATGACAGAAACCACTCTATGTATAATATGGGAATTACGAACACATTTCGACATGTGGGAGAATGGAGATCAAAAAAGTCACCACTGAACGATTCAACTGGTAAAGCTGAAGTGTGAGGTTCTTAGTGTTCACATAGAAGATGCTACGTTTCTCAAGAATCTCTAGAAGTTTCCATCAATCACTCTTAGGCATAAGCAGAAAATCATAATTTTTTTTTTTTGGAGAGAGTCTATCTCTGTTGCCCAGACTGGAGTGCAGTGGCAGGATCTTGGCTCACTGCAACCTCCACCTCCCGGGTTCAAGCGATTCTCCTGTCTCAGCTTCCTGAGGAGCTAGGACTACAGGCGCGCACCACCACATCGAGGTAATTTTTGTATTTTCAGTAGATACAGGGTTTCACCATATTGGCCAGGCTGGTCTTAAACTCCTAACCTTGTGATCCACTCTCCTCTGCCTTCCAAATTGCTGGGATTACAGGTATGAGCAACCCCGCCAGCAATCATGATGTTATTAAGAGCTTGCTGTTAAATTACTATGAATCTCCTGTCTTATCTGGCTACAATGGCCTTCAGACGAAAAAAAAAAGATGTCTTTCTCTTGAGCCATGTAAATCTTGCAAAAGTATCTCATTAGCAAAGTCTGACCCCTAACCTATGAGGAACAGGATCCTGTGTAACATGACCAGGGTCCTGCTCTTCTGTATCTACCGAAAAGAAGAAAGATGGGGATTGTGATTATACGAACTTGACTGCAGACAATAACCCAATACCATGTTTGGTTTCTTTCATTCACAGCTAAAGGTACCCACATCACAGCACTAGATGTATTTAGATCAAAAGAAAAAAAAGTATTTTGTAAGAATGTCAATTATAACATAGTTAAAAGATGAAAATATTGAAATATTCATGGTGTTTTCTTTAAGATATGCTGAAGTTATTAAAATGTTTGATAGTCTCTGATGCAAAAGATCCCTTGATATATCATTAATTTTAAAACAGAGGATTTAGAACAATGAATTCAGAAATATCCCTTTCTTTTCATGTATTTACTATATAAGAATCCATTTTTTGAATTATTTAAAATAAACATATCTATATAATTTAAGAGGCTTATTGGTGCGGGGAATTAATATTTTCTCCCATTGTGTTTGCTATAATGGCATGCCACTGAAAATATATTTAGATTGACTCATAATTTAAAAATGCTTAATTGTTAACATTATTAATATTTATAGATTTGTCTTTGGCACTGTTTCATAGAAATATCCAACAGGTTATTTCTGGAGGGATGATTTATAAAGAATTTTCAAAGCTAAGCATTTATAGCTTGAATAAACAGGACCATTACACATATATTTCATAAACTTTAACAAATAGGAAAACTTATCACCTACTACAAAGAACTATCTTTGAAACTAAGGTCACTACCAATTTATTCAAAATTTATCAAATATCTTTACTGCACTGTTGTATGCAAGTAAAGTTGTAAATATGTATGATGTTAAATATTTGTCCTTTGGTAACAAGATAAAGATATATTATGTAGATATTTAAAATCCTGAAACCATGGCAGTCAAGTTACAAATTAAACGAATTCTAAAATTTACAAATTTACAAATTAAACAAATTCTAAAACATAAGCAATAATAATGTAATGTGATAATACAAAATATAAGATTAGCTGTGATTCTAATTTTTTTTTTAATTTCTAAGGTAGGAGTATGACCGTGTAATTAATCATCCAAATAGAACACGAAAATTCTATTTTGAGAGGATAGGGTGCTATTAATTATGGTGAGTCCCAAGGTTCAAACAAAGGTGTGTGGTCACGGTACAGAAGGAAAACACTCTTTGGAAGAGGTACTATCTAAAATGGAACTTGAAGATTGAATCTAAGCAGAGAAAGGTCCCTATCTGTAAGTAAGCCATTAGTCTTTCATGCGAAAGACTAATGAGGAGAAAAAAACGAATCCTTCTCGTTATGGCCTTTCAATAAACCAATTAAAACTCAAATATATTACCTTGGAAGTTGAAGATGTTTAACATTTATTAGCATATTAGAAAGAATGGTGTATTTGTTTGGCTACTGTCATTTAATAAAATGGTGGAAGTGAAGAGAAATTTATATTTTTTTTCCTTTTTAAATTTATTTTCTTAATTTGGCACAACAATTGTACAAATTCATGGAGTACAGAGAGATATTGCAATATATAGTATAGTGATCAGATCAGGGTTATCAGCATATCTATCATCTTAAGCACATATCATTTCTTTGTATTGAGTTCATTCAATATCCTCCTAGTTATTTGAAATGACTCAGAAAGTTAAAGGGCCCTATGAGAACAATGAACATCATAGGGCATCAAAATAGGACCCAGAATTAAACAACAGAAAAAATTACTATTTAATAAATTTAGGTGGGAAGATGTGGCTCATGCCTGTAACCCCATATAATCCCAGCACTTTGAGAGGTGGACGACAGCAGATCACTTGAGATCAGGAATTCAAGACCCCCTTGGCCAATATGGCGAAACCTCACCTTTACTAAAAATACAAAAGTTAGCTGGGCATGGTAGCAGGCACTTGTAGTACCAGCTACTTAGGAGGCTGAGGCAGGAGAATCCCTTGAACCCAGGAGGCAGAGGTTGCAGTGCACCCAGAACATGCCACTGTAATCCAGTTTGGGTGACAGAATAAGATAATAAATGAAATAAAATAAAATAAAATAACTTTAAGTTGAATCTAAGATCTATAAAATTCAACTCAAAAGTAAACAATTGTGTTCAGTATCAAGAAAATAAATCATTTTAAAAATAATTTGTTGAAATGTCAGGATGATCTAAGAAATAACTCTAGCACCATGATTTTTTTTCTTATTTTATTCTACTTTAAGTGCTTACCAATTTTTTAATCCTATAACTTTCTTGGTCTTCTTCAGTTGGCTCTGTGAGTTTCAGTTACTAAATCTGTTAGGAAGGTAGGCGTTTTTTTCTCCATTGATTTCAATAGACTCATCTATTTTAAATTACAACATCTTAAATTTATAGACTAGTACATAGTTGAGTAGTTGTATAAGTAGTAGGCATTCTTGCCTCTTTCCTAATCTTAATCCCTGTATTGGTAATAAATTAAGTAATAAATCATAAACTAATTAAGTTTATTAAGAATAAATTAAGGCATCCCAAAATAAGTGTGCTCTTGGAAAATTATTTTTGTGAATATTGAGGCCATGTAGGAAATAGGAAGGTTAACATAGTAAAGTATATTGTGAGCTTACTTTATTAGAAAGTAAACCTTATAATCTACACATGCAAAAAAAGTAAAATATGATAGTACAATTGCCATTATTTCCCCATATATCTGTATTATTTGAAATGAGGAGCAGCATCTCTATTATTTCAGATTGCTGATTTTAGAGATTATTAGACAAAGTACATCCTACAACTTTCTATTCTAAAAAGTTAATATAACTAACACAGTAAGTTATTATTTGAAATAATTGAGGTCAATCTATTATACACCTAAAATACTATTCTATAAAGTTTTATATTATAATTCACACATTGAAAATATAAATGAGTTGGGAGGCAGCATGCTGGACTAAAGGCTCAAGAAAGCATATTTTTATGGATTTTGCAACCTTGAGAAATTAAGCCCTTTTAGCTGACCTTCAGTCATTCTATCTATATAGTGAGGATATCTTATGTCTTACCCTGCTCTCCTCACTCATTTACCTAATTTATCATTATAATAGAGAATGACAGACTGACCTAAGATTAATAGTTTTTCTTTGACTTACTTAAAACTTGATTCCTTGCAAAGGCGTAGAGAAGGTTTCCTTTCTGTCTCTTTGCATGCATTATATCAACCAGGGGAAAAACTGTTTTGAATTATATTTTCATTTTAGTTTTCCTTTTCCTGCTTAAGAGACAAAGAAATAAACACACATGCACACAGAATTTTACGATGGTAGATATGAATATCAGTTAGGTTAGATTAGGTCATGCTGCAGGATAGTAAAACTCTCAAAACCTCAGTAATTTAAACAATAAACTTTTACTTCCTCGTGCAACTTGTGCACTGAGGGCTGCTTCGATCACTGCGTGTTCTGCAAGACCTTGGGAGACTGAGGCTTCATCTTTATAGCCTCCTATTCACTGCCTCGGTGGGAAGGGGCCTCTGAAGAATCCTGTAAATGATCCAGTGCTCTGACCTGGGCGCGACACTTGTCATACCTTCTACCACTTACTGGCCAGAACAGAGCCCCAGATCACCACAGCAGAGCTAGGAGTTCTGTCCTTTCTCATTGTGGTCAAAGGGAGAAGATCTACATATTGGGAAGCATTCTGAGATTTCACATTAAGCAATACTATTGGCTCAGAAATCATAAATATGTTAGCCTTTGATTGTTTTAAGTACAATGTAGTCAAGTTGTTTGAGTGATTCTAACCCTCCCCTTATCATTGGAAAGATTGTTAAAATTAAAAATAATTGTAATTCAATCAATTTAAGTTGAACATTTTCTATTTGGAGATAAGAGAATGAAAGTTTAGAGAGCATAAGAAACCTAGATATATTTGGTACAGAATTTATAAACCAGACTTGCTTTTAAGAATAATATAGCCATAAAAGTGAACTTAGCTACTTGCTTTCAATCACTGACATTTTCCAAGCTGCTAGCTGGCCTTTACTCTTCACCTTCAGGACAAATTTATCTACTCTACAGAGCCTTCTGCTAATGTAGTCCTCCTTGCCCACTTAGTCAAACAAAAGAGCCAGAGCAATCTCTCGCTAACCATCCTGACTACTACATTCTTAGTGCTCATTACATCTCCTGCCTATGTTATTTTATTACTTGTCACCACCAACTTCCCCAGACTGTAAATGCTGTAAGATGAAGGACTCCAGAGGCCCCGTTACCTCCTTGTGTCATCGGACCCGACCACAGAGGGACATCTCCAACTTCTGAATTCCTCTCTCCTTTGTATCTGTAGCTCTGCTTTGGCACTTTGAAGCCTAGATCACAAACCTTCCTGTGTTTTTCTAGTAATACTTACTGAATGCTAATTTATTAAATATAAGTAATCTCTATAGGAACATAAATGGTTTTCTGAAGACATTTCACCAAAAAAACAGACTTCAATGTTAATAACAGTGATAATCATTAAAAAACATATCCAACTCTTCCTAGGAACCAAATAATCAAGTTTTACATAGTTTAACTCTCTTGACCTCAACCACCCACTTGTTAAGGCAAGTATTATTATTAAACTAATTGACACATGAGGGAATTAAAACTGCAAAGGGTCAACAATTTGCTCCAAATCAAATGGCTCATAACTAGTAAAATCAGGAAATGATCTTAGATATATTGGCTCCAGAGCCTGTGAGTTTAGCCATTTTGCTATAACGCCCTCTTATTGGTAGATTCTATCTTCACTTAAAGGTTCTAATTTTGGGTTTGTCATTTTTCTTTGTTTTGTTTTGTTTCCTTTATATAAAGAGAAAAAGGTATTGAGACCAAATGATCTCCAGATCTCACTTTCCATTCCAGTAATTTATGAGTCAGTTTAAGGAAATAGATACAAGAATCTTCATAGCGTCTACTCAGATACAGCTAACTGAAGTTTCAAATATTTTAACATTAACATTCTATGCCATCATGTCAGTATACTTAAAAGACAAGGAGCAAATATAGCATGTTGTTTAAAAAGAAGGCTTATTCATAATTAATTACTAGTAAACATAAATCTGTTTCAAGAATGCCATGTCCAAGATAAATGGAAGTGTCACATGCTATAACCAAGAGAAAGTTAGAAATCAAAGACATTAGAAACAACCACATAAATATATAATACAATTCCATGAAAAGTTGAAAACTTTTGCTAACTTTTGTTTCAACATAAATTGCTAAGAATTGCCACAAAACAGAATCTTAACTTTTATAAATCAAACATGTGGGAAATACTAGATTAAACATAGTCAAGTCCATGTTTTGGAACCTTTACTATAAAAATAGAATCATATATTTATTTTAGAAGGAATAAAGTGTTTCCCAACATTCTTGGCAATGGAACCCCTATTTCTTTTATTAAGCATCTTCTGTGATAAATGGTCCCTAAAACATACTTTAGGAAATAATAAATGCTAAGCTGAAATCTCAGAAAACATGAAATTTAAAAGTAGTGAGTATAGTATGAATGTCCCAGAAACTTGAAAGTAACGTAATAAAATTTTAGCTCTCTTACTAATGTAACTTTCAAATTAAAAGTTTATTTTTTCTGTGGCCTGATATAGACATTAGTTGACAAAAACATTTAAGTACATTTATGTATGTGTGCATATATATGGAGATGCATAATTGTCATGCATATATATGCATACATATGTCAAATATAAACTCTTCCTCAATTCAGTTCTGAACAAAGCAATTAACATTCTAAAATGTTTATGAAAAATATGAATATCTACATTAGGAAGCTCTTTTTAATTGACAATATGCGTGTTCTCAGAGAAATATTTTATAGAGGTGAGTGTTGGTAAGAATCATTTTGGCTAGGGTAAAAATGTTCAGTAAAATATAATCTTCACTCACTTTTTTTTTCTGCAAGCTACAGCTCACTGCTACAAAGGTCAGCAGTTATAGTCCTCAGTGGATTCTTAGAATGTAGAATGAGGGAATTTGAAATGATTTGTTCTGTCACCTGTTCCCAGAAAAACTGACATAATTTAATATGATGACTATTCTCCTTTACCTCATTAAACCAGTAAAGGAGAGCTGGATAGAATCCTAAGTTATTTATGACTTACCACTTATAAAATATGAGTTTGGGATTTTGAACTCCACTTGCCACAACTGCCTACTCATGCCCACCCACTAGCCAAAATCATTTGTGTGCACAGAATAGAAAATCTGAGGCAAAGTCCCTTCTAAATTGGACAAGGCAAGTATAGGTAAGCCAGTTATGGTGTAAATATACAACACCCTTTCTTTCATCAAAGCAATGATTTCAGGAGGATTCTCCTTTATATTGTCATGAGTCAGAATAAATGAGTTAAATGAATCAGAATAAATTAGAATCAATGAGTTAAAAAATAGGAAATATTCAAAGTATGAACAATAATATATTAAAGGAAAATAAAGAAATTTAAAACTTTTAAATAGAAGTCTTATCTGGTAGTTGATAATCCGGATTCTTAGACATTAGCCACACAGTAAGCGAAGTCTGCAAAGCGTATTTTAGAATTTCAGAAACCAAAATGGGAGTAATGTACTACAGGAGTACCCAAGAGAAGCAAACTGTTACATTTCCTTGCTTTTGCCTAGAATTAAATTCCATATGCTAACTTTGGTTATATGATGTTAATCTCTGGAAATTGAATGTTCTATTTCTGTTTCATATATAACTAATTCATTGAACTTTTGGAAAAGGAAATAATTATTACTTAAAAACAATAGTTTGGTTGACAAAACATTTTCAGAAGCTATGACAGAGAGGTATCTATATAAAGATGTATAATCCAACTCCAGAAACAGAACGCAGAGAAAGAAGAGACACTTTGTCAAGCAGAAAAGACTATAATCAAAAGAAAAGGTTAGTGTACTTTTAGTAAACCTAGGGAAATAAATTTTTAAAAGCCATAAGAGCAAAAATCAGTATGTGTCAAGGAGTAACATTCCATAGCATTTCTGATACCCTTATAATATTTAAAAATCACAGCTTGCTAGGACTTTTGTTAATGACAAGTGAAATAGATTAGAAATAGCCATGAACCTAACCTCCTTCAATTTGTAGAGTGCTTATCAAATTTCTAAATGTGATTTTTCATAATGCTTCTTTTCCCAGACACTACAGGGAAGGATGTCATCGATGCTATTTCAGATCTGTCATATATAATCTTCTAATCTGCCAACTTTTTGCAACTAAAAGATGAGCTCATGTACAAGCTGACAAGAAGTGGTAATGAGTCTAGGCTTTCTTGAAGGTTGTTAAAAGTTTAAGTCCCCCACATTGTGCAGGTGTTCTCTGAATTGGCTTGGCAATTTTTATAATGACAGCTGCTGTCAGGTGAGAGGATACCAGAAATGTTGTCAGTAACAGTAAGAGAGTGTTAGAAATAAAACTGGCCCCAGATATTGGCAAAAGTGATTTGTGTAAACTTATCAAATCTCTTTGGGAGTCCTGGATGTTTCATTTTTCCCTAAATATGCTTTAAAATCACCATTTCTGCTGACGATCATACTGTCTTTACATGGAAAGTAAAGAACTTAATCAGATTAGCTGAAATAGGAAAAATCCCAGACACATCAATCTGGAGTTTATGGTCCTGACATTTCCAAGTCTGAAAACTGTTGATGTATAATATTACCACCAATTACTATCCTTAGTAGCAGTAGTACCAATGCTCCTATAGGTAATACTAATACTTCAATGTATAATGTAGTACCAGTACTCCTATAAGTAATACTAATTCCTTAATGTATATTAGTAATATACATACTTTAATACTAATTCTTTAATGTAGTACCATTGCTCCTATAAGTAATGCTAATACTTTAGTGAAAGAGATAATGCCTTTCAGTTATCTATTTGGAAGTGATCAACCAAAATAGGTTGCCATTTTACATTGGAATTTGGATAATTATTTTTTTTTCATAAAGTCAGAGCCTAAGAAGGCTGAGGCCTGACTTTAGATCTACATACCAGGGTGATGTTAACACAAGAAGTTATCCAAGGTTTGTAACTGACTGTGCTATACTAGATGAATATTACTGGAGTTATGTCAGCTTTTGGTATAAGCTAAAAGCCTTAGGCCATTTCCAGAAAGCTGTTATAGTTATCATTTTTCTTTTCTTTGTTTCATTGCATATATTTTTTTCCTCTCAGTATTAGTTTTTACTATTGCTGGATTAGTTACCAATTCTTCAAAACTGGAGACCTTACCTAAAAAGCAAATTTTCATCTTCTAAGAAAAAGTATAATGTATGAGAACAAAAGGATCACCTTCAAACACAGCCAGAGTTGAATCTAAAGGAATAGGTATGACTTCTTGGAAAGGCCCTCAGGTAACCATATTCCGCACCTGGCTGGTTTCACACATTTAGACTACCTACTGGTCTTGATAATTATGTAAATTTGAAAATTTTGAGTAGCAACAGGTTCTTACCAATAAGTAGAAAAAAATATGCAGTCCCTAACTGGTAATAACAAAATATTCAGAAAGTTCCTTAGAAGTGAGACATTTGAACATTTACTTTTTTACCCAGTTTCCTATGAGGTCCCCAGAGAGAGGCTGACCAGGAAAATCGCAGGTCTCCATTATCAGAAGAGGACTGGTTGGGTCCCTCAACAGGAATGACAAGCATCCAAACAAATCGTATGTAATACAACTTTGACTTCTGTAGATGGACAAGGGATGGTAACTAATGAAAGAAAAGAATTTCAAGAACTGGGTCACATGGTTGCTTTTGGAAGAACAGCACATACAACTTGAAATGGAGTCCCAGTGGTCACTCGGTTTATTACTAACTGCCTTAGGTCAAGATTGGTGTTGGAATTTGGCAGTGGGGCCTATCTTAAAGATAAGTCTCCGGGAACCCACTGCTGCTGTGAGGGTAAAAACCGAAGACTGAGCCAAGCCAGCCAGCCAGCCATAAGCGTGTGTTTTTAGGATGGATCACTAGAATGTGGGCCTAGCAAATACAACTGTTATTTTTCTTAATGACAAAGTCTTTAAGCTGTGGAGAGTACACAGAAAATAGTCAAGTATGGAAATTTTGTTCAGAGGCAATGGATATTCTTCAGAGAAGATGAATACTTTTGGTACAGTCAATGCATGGTAAAACGCCTGGGTCCAGAAACTTTTTGTTCAAAATGTTCTATTATAAGGTTAAGTTAAAGAAACCTGCTGTTTCCCAAGATATCTATAAGAGAAAACTGAAGGCAGTGTTTCTGATTTCAGTCTAGCTAATCAAGGTAAAGTGCATTTTCCTTCTTTTGGGTCACAGAGTAAGTCACTATAGCAACCCTAGACCTGAACCAATGCTGCATTGTTTAGTGTCTATTGCCACTATCTGAAATGATCTAGGATTCGCAAGGTCAGTGTCAAGCTAGGAGACCTGGGAATTAAACCATGCAGCATAGGTCACCCTGTTTCTACATTGACATGTGGACCATGTTATGAACTAAAGATTGCATCACCCAAGAAAACTGATTCCGATACAAATATCACAGGGAGCAGCAGAGAACAGAAGCACATAGTACTGAGTAGCTGAGTAAGCTGGTGTGAAACACTGTGAGCTTCACTTCCTCATGTGAAAAGAAAATATAAGCTTAGTACTTACTAATAAGGTTGCTATGGAAGTTTCTACACTAAATCATGTAAAGTTTTTAGAGGTAACTCTTCATTGAGTAAATATTATGATGATGGTGATGACGATGACAATGGCAGCAAGTAGAAGAACTACATTTGGAAGCAAACCAACTTTGTAACCCTACATCAAATAAAAGGAAGCATTTTAAAGGCTAGATTCCAGAAACTATTCTAGTCGGGAAATTAGGCCACGTGGATACTTAACTTCTCCTGACTAATACCTATTTATTCTTCCAGTTTCATGTTTGATGCTAATTTCTCTGGGAAGTCTTCCCTATTATGATATCTTAAGTCAAGTGTTCAGCTTTGTGTGCCATGACATTCTGCCATTCCCAAATCATAACATTTTCTGTGATTCATTGTTAAAAGTTTGATTGTGTGGTCTGTATATTAGTAAACTGTAAACTCCATGAAGGTTGGAGACATTTCAACTTATGCCCTATACAAAGTATAGCACTAAGCAGATAGGAAGCGCTCAATAAATGCTTGCTGAATAAATTATCTGTCAGTTGATGTAGTATACAAACCCACCCATTCTCAACTCAGTGAAGAGTGTAATAAGTCCTTTGGGTATATACCCAGTAATGGGATTGCTGGGTCAAATGGTATTTCTATTACTAGATCCTTGAGGAATTACCACATTGTCTTCCACGATAGTTGAGCTAATTTATACTCCCACCAACAGTGTAAAAGCATTCCTATTTATCCACATCCTCTCCAGCATCTGTTGTTACAAATCATTCTATTATAAAGACACATGCACATGTATGTTTATTGCAACACTGTTCACAGTAGCAAAGATTTGGAACCAACCCAAATGCCCATCAATGATCAACTGGATAAAGAGAATGTGGCACAACATGGAATACTATGCAGCCATAAAAAAGGGTGAGTTCATGTTCTTTGCAGGGACATGAATGAAGCTAGAACCCACCACTTTCAGCAAACTAACAGAAGAACAGAAAACCAAACACTGCATGTTCTCACTCATAAGTGGGTGTTGAACAATTAGAACACATGAACCCAGGGAGGGGAACATCATACACTGGGGACTGTCAGGAGGTGGGGGGGCTAGGGGAGGGATAGCTGGGGCTTGGGGGGCTAGGGGAGAGATAGCATTATGAGAAATACCTAATGTAGATGACTGGGTGATGGATGCAGCAAACTACCATGGCATGTGTATACCTATGTAACAAACCTGCACATTCTGCACATGTACCCCAGAACTTAAAGTATAATTAAAAAAACAACAACAACAAAAGAGTGTAGTAAGTAAACCCATCAGATATAAAACCACCAGCATCAAGAAAAGGGGCGATAATTTTTCAACCATGATCTATGTGAAAATATGAAGTGAAAGTATAAAGCTGTTGGTATTATACAATGACATAATTAATTTAAATGATTTATAACTCCCCATTTTGGAAATCATAAGGGTGATTACTTATCCATTGGAAGATTATGAACATTTTCCAGCCCTGGAAGAAGGCAACAGATACAAGCTGTGCAACACTCAGTGATTAATTTATATGGAAGCTATTTGAGTACCTCTTATCTTAGATTTGTGGGATGCCACAGTGAACATGGTAAATACAGTTTTGTTTTTTGTTTTGTTTTGTTTTCATGAAGATTATAGTCAAGAGCAAAACAAAGAAAACAAAGAAATCAGAAACTAAGCAAACAGAATAATTTCAGATATTGGAATGTGCCGTGGAAAAAAATCTGGATGCTATTCTGATTCTAATGGAAATCCATGGAAGCTTTGAGCTGATTTAGGTTATTTGAAAAAATCATGACTATAATGAGGAGAATGTACCCATTATATTATTAATGCTAGATGAGCACAATATATAAAAACTTCAGACATCATTAATAATTATTTGCTAAAGACTGTGCCTCTTTTTCTTTTTGAGACAGGGTCTCACTCTGTCACCCAGGCTGGAGTGCAGTGGCAGGAACTCGGCTCACTGCAGCCTCTACCTCCAAAGCTTAAGTGATCCCTCCACTTCAGCCTCCCCAATACATGTGCCACCATGTCCGGCGAATTTATTTTATGTTACTTTTTGTAGAGGTAGGGTCTCACTATGTTGCCCAGGCAGTTCTTGAAATCCTGGACCCAAGTGACCCCATCTACCTTGGCCTTTCAAAGTGCTGAGATTACATGCATGAGCCTAGCTGTCTTCTTGTCAATGCTCCATAATTTCAAAATTCTTTTCTTTTTTTAAACAGGGTCTCACTCTGTCACCAGGCTGGAGTGAGGTGGCGCAATCTTGGCTCCCTGTTACCTCTGCCTCCTAGGTTCAAGCGATTCTCCTACCTCAGCCTCCTGAGTAGCTGGGACAACAGGCACACACCACCACACCTGGCTAATTTTTGTATTTTTAGTAGTGACGTGGTTTTACCACATTGGCCAGGCTGGTCTTGAACTCCTGACCTGGGATTATAGGCATGAGCTACTATGCTTGGCTTCAATTTTTTTTTTTTTTTTTTTTTTATACACAGTCTCGCTCTGTCACCTAGGCTGAAATGCAGTAGCACTCTCTCTGCTCACCGTAACCTCAGTCTCCTGGGTTCAAGCTATTCCCCCTGCTTCAGCCTCCTAAGTAGCTGGTACTACAGAGCATGCCACTGTACCCAGGTAATTTTTGCATTTTTAGTAGATGGGGTTTCACCATGTTGGCCAGGTTGGTCTCGAACTTCTGGCCTCAAGTAATCCACCCACCTCAGTCTCCCAAAGTGCTAGGATTACAGGCTTGAGCCACCATGCCTGGCCCAAAATTCTTATAGTTGAACATTTTAGTTAAATTGTTCTTCATTCTCCAAAATCCTCTAAATTATTTTGTTAACAGAGCAATAAAAACAGCCTTAATGAAAGCAACTTGGGTCACATTTCACATCAAAAAGAGTTAATATAAACTAGAACCCAAAATTACCAAACTATAGCAAAGTCTCCTACAATAACTCCATCTTATGTAGCACCACCATTCAAATCATCTCAAAAAGGTAGAAAAGTTATTCATGAATAATTTCCCATGATGTCTCTTCAGAGCCAGAAACATTCCCTCCAAAATGTGACTTATTCTTTTTTGTTGTTGTTTGTAAACAACCGAAATTTAAATTTAAAAAATTCATATATATTATATATATAATATATATGTCATATATTATATATATATGTATATATATAATTTCAGTTGGTAACAAAACAAAATGAAATCAGGAAAACATATACACATACTTGTGTATATATAGATATATATATACACACACATACATATGTATTTGAAGTACACATATACATATATGTGTGTATATATGTGTACGTGTATATACACATGCATGTGTATATGTTTTTCCTGGTTTCATATACATATATATACATATATATGTATACACACATATATTTCTCTTGATTTCATTTGGTTTTCTTACCAGAAAACTCTGGGACACACTTAGACCTTACCTTCTGTTCTCCTTGTAGCATGCCATCAGAGTGAGCTTATAATTGATGCTGACTCTCAACCTGGCTGTGACTTATTGTTCATTGCAGAGTTGAGCTCACAGCATTTGGCCATTTGTTATAAATTCATACAAAGCTTTGCCAGTAGGTCTCCTTGATATCTCATTATGCAATCACCTTTAAATGCCTATAATAATCGCTGACAATTCTGGATGATGTGGAGATTTTAGCTGGTCTCTAGGTTCTCCTTAATATTTTCAACTCATAATAAACTCTATATGATATGTTCCATCACTTATTTAAAAATAAATTATAATCTGTTTTATTTTCATTGAGATGAAAGAGATTTTGTATACTCTATTCCACACTGGATACTGGTAAATGAAAGTTGAATAAGAGTTTTTTGTTTGTTTGTTTGTTTGTTTGTTTGAAGATGTAGTCCAGCTTTTGTCACCTAGGCTGGAGTACAATGCCGTGATCTTGGCTCACTGCCACCTCCTCCGCTTGAGTTCAAGCAATTCTCCTGCCTCAGCCTCCCAAGTAGCTGGGATCCCAGGTGCCTGCCACCACACCCGACTAATTTTTTGTATTTTTAGTAGAGATGGGGTTTCACCATGTCAGCCAGGCTGCTCTCAAACTCTTTACTTCAGGTGATCTGCCTATCTTGGCATCCCAAAGAGCCGAGATTACAGGTGTGAGCCACTGTGCCTGGTCAAGGTGGCTTCTTTTAAGAGGTATAGAATGTAGTGGAGAAGACAAACAATTGAATCAATAATCACATGTTATATTTAGAAACTAGGTGCTATAAGGGAATTTAGCTCCCTCCTCCTTCCTTTCTCCCACACAGAAAGAGAAGAATGTAAGTCATAGGAAGCTTCCTCTATAAGGTGAAGTGTCAACAAGGCTTTGAAAGGTAAACATAATTATTTGAAGATGGAATTTCTTCTATATACAAGAAGGCAGATAGGAGCGAGAATCCAGAGCAGTGAAGATTGTAGGAGGAATGCTACTTCCACTCACTGAGTGAGAAAAGGTACAAAGGGAAGGCTGCAGGTGGAGGCTGGTCCACTGCTGGAGAAGGAGTTGGGGTGGCCGCAGATACATAGGAAGGTATGAAGTTAGGTTCTCTGTAGATGGAGAAGGAGTTGAGTCAGGGGACTTGGGGAAGATGACTGACTGAGATTGCCAGTGTGAGAAGTGTGAGACCAGAGGTTTACTAGAGAATGAAGCCATAACCAAGTTGATAGTTTATTACAAAATGCTGAGGTCAAAGGCCTGGAAGTGTTTATAGGAGCTGGAACAGTACTTATATTTACATAATGTATTAAAATAATTATATCTTGATCTGAATTAACCCAGTTGGCTATTTGTACCACACAGGTAGATAGATTTATAAAAGATGCCAGCATGTTTTAGACATCTAAGTAATTCTGTGATTCAGTACTTACTTAAAATTAATTTTTCCAGGTGAAATTTTTCCCGTCTAACCTCCACTCAGCCTTCCCCACCCCTTCTATTGTCTAAACTACCCAACCTGCCCTATCACCAGCGCTCACTCCTCACATGGCTCCCTCCATTCCAATTTCCTAGAGGGCTTAAGTACTTAAGACTTTTAATGGTTATCCAGATTATAAACCCATCCTAGGAGAGAAATCATACCTTACTTTTCATTTTATTTAGTTGTTTCTGCAACAAAGCTTCACGAGCAAGATGTACATGAAAATATGCTAATGCTGGGGCTCCATGCCTAAGCACTAATTAAATCATAATTACCAGAAGCTGAGGACTGGGCATCAGAATTTGGGGAAAGTTCCAAAGGTGACTTTAATATGAAGTCATAAGAACTACAGTGTTAGTTTCGAACTGGCATTCAGAGAAAAGTGATGTGTTTGAGTGGCTTTTGTAAGAAAAAGAAAAAGAAAATTAACCAATTTTACACCAGTCACACTGCAAAAGCACAAAAATTGCAAATCTTGGTTGCAATAGTGGGGTCAATGTCCTTCAAATCACAGATGATGTTTTAGAGGTAGCTATTGTCAACAATGCTACAATTCAAATAAAAATTCATGTTGTCAACCTGCCCATATACCAGCATATAATGTATTTAGCCAAAAACTAAAATGCAAGGTTTCTAGTGAACTGTAATTTTCTTATGCAATTTTCTAAAAGGCATAAAAGGCAACAAAACAATTGCATTGAAACAATGCTCTGACCTCAATAATCACACATAGAAAATAGTTTTATCTGGAAAAAGCCATTAGGAGAAACTGTGAACAAAGTGAAAACAGCTTTTGTGTATTTTGGATAATAGTAACTCAGCAGGACTACAAAAGTAAAGCCCTATTAAACCTACTTCACATTCTACAATTCTAGCTTTTTCAAAGAGTAACTCTTTGACTCCTGGGTTTGAAAATTTCTGTTCCTAGCACAGAATACAATTATAAAGCCCTCTGCCTAGATTTACCAAGCATTACACTTTTCACTAGGATGTTAGACACTATATAAACACGTTATGATTATACCAAGATCAATTTTATATACAAAAAGAATTAATAATGTTATTGCTGTTGATTTTGGACACACTAAGGAATTGACTAGGCATTTGAAGGAGAAACCAAGAGCAAAATAGCTTTAGCTTGTGCCTTACCGTGTCTGGGCTTCATGATGTCTCTTTTTCATCTCATCAGAAATAACATCCCTGCTTCTTATCCCACAAAACAAAATCCTTCCTGCGTTTTCTAGAAACTTGCACTCCTAAAAGTTCTCCTTTTCCTTCTATTTCCTCTTCCCCACCCCATAAAGCTTTGCGTTAGGTAGCTAACAGCTGAAAATAATAAAAATCATTTAAAATAAAATTCCTAAGACAAGTCACATAGCAAGATTAAAAATAGTTTTGGAAGTAAAAAAATTATATACATTAATCACTCTGATAAAGCACACATCACTTTGTTTTCCTTTTTTGTCTTTGTGTCATATTCATGAATAATCTTTTATAACCATTTAATTGAGTCTCCTTTCCCCATAATCTTTACCTGTCTCTCTCTGGGCCTAACAGCTGGTTCATGGTGGAAATAAAACTCCAATCAAGTTAAGTTTGACTCCTAATTTTGTATGCCATTTTTTCCAGTGCATTTTCAGGGTCTGGTGATGTGTTTGAAGTTGCCAAAGAAACTGAGAGCCTGTTTGAAGTTCCACCTGAGGACATTCAGCTAATAATTTTCCAAAATAATAATAATAATAAAAATCTTCTATCAGGCAAGTTCATCAAATCTGTAGCTGCAAGAGAGACACATATGGAGCATGAACAGAGGCAGTGTGTACTGTCTCTAGTGTCAGGTGAGTACAGGAAGCTCTGCTGAGCAATGGGAGATGGATGTGGTAGCCCACTCATTACCTGGAACATTTAATGGATGTGAAAGTATAGTTACCTTGCACTAATGACTCCATCAGAAAAAGCTCCCCTGTACCACTGTGATGTTCAAGAACTGTGCAGGAAAACAGAAGCCAGGTAATTCCATAAAATAATTCAATACGGGGAAACAGATACAGAAGTGTTGAAAAAGCCAAACACTGAGAAAGGGGAGTGGGGCAATGGAAGTATAAACAACTACAGAAATTGTCCTAAACTCCAGAGCTGTAAGGACAAAGAGAGACTACTGCTGCCAGAAACTAGTGCTGAGGCTATCCTGGAGGAACTGGAAAGACAGATAAGAGGACACTCAGCAAGTGCTGAAATGATGAAAAAGAAATAGATACTGCTTAAAGCAGGGGGAGATAATTAGAAATGCTCTAGCTTCTCCCAGCCTCCTAATCACAGCCTCCTGCTGGTGCTTACGTTAGAGAAAACTAATAGGAAGCCGCTGGGTAACAGAGACAGGGAAACAAATCTGAGAGCAAATGGGTAAGTGATTGGCCCAACTTCCAACCTACCCATAACTTTATTCTGCAAACAAAATATTTTAACGAAAATCAAATATGTATGATCCTTATCTATAATACATAAATGTATATATTTCTTTCTAGTTCTAGTTATTATTATGACAATTGTTGTTGTAACCCTATCAGTACCCTTTTCAGGAAAACATGGCTGGGTAAATTTGTTCATTTTTACTAACCATGATCAATTTAAGGCCAGTGAAGCCATCAGAAAGACTCCCTTCCCATAGCCATGCCTCTTGATACTTTAGAATTTGCTGAAGATTTTTATGTCAAATATCCCTTAGGTGTTCTCTAGATAATTCAAATAGTTCACCACTGAATGTAATGTAAATAAAATTTAATTATTATATTATTATATATGTTTCCCAATTTTCCCATGCAACTAAAACTTTACTGTGTACCATCATGTTTATTAATTATTTTATGAATGTTTTCCCACTTGACAATAAGTTTTTTGAGGATAAAAACAAGGAGCAATATGTGTGTAAGTCCCAATGGCAGTTGATCATTTTATGCATATTGTGATGGATTTCAGGGTTAATAAAATATACCTCCTCTTTCCTCATCACAATATACATTAAAATATTCAGGGTATGTGGGCGATTACTTAAGTGCTAGGAAAAAGATACTATGAAGCATTATGGAAATGACAAAATGACACTTCTAGGATTAGAATATTAGAAAAAAATATTACTTAAGGTTGATTACTTAACAAAATACTAGGTTATTAATGAAATTATAACATATTTTGATAGAGTTTCTGTGAAATGTAATGAAAGCAATATAGAATTTTGGAACTATTACTAAATGAATACTAAGTGGTTTATAATTTGTGTCATTCTCATAATTTATATATATATATATATTCCTCATTTAGAGACAAACAAATGGAGGTATAGTAATTTAGATGAACTGTCTTACACTAAATAACTGACAAATTATAGCACTAGTCTGAGAACTTTAGTCTGTTACTTTATTTGAAATTATTTGCTCCTCACTTTATACCAAGATGTATCTGATATAAAACCTCTGAAGCAGTTAATGTATGTATTACATTAGGTAAATTTACTTCTAATACAATTGTTTATACAATCTTTTTCTTAGTTAAATAAAAGATATTGTATTTATTTTGTGTACTTAGTTCTTGAAACTAAGGATAAACATTTTAGGAATGCGATGTAATTTCTGCGCATAAAGTCTTATTTCTTTGTACCCACTGATCACATAATGAACTTCACTGTACTTCATTAAAAATACAGACTATATATTCTTGGATGATTTTTACCTGTCAAAATTTTGTTTCAAGGTCACAAATCAATCTTCTATTCAAAGTGAAGTTAATTGTTCTGAATTAGTGGAATAGTAATTTTCCTAGACAGTAGTTAACAACTGCAAATGTTACCAGGAAACAAAAGACATTGGTAGGTCATTCTGTCAAGAATGATGTTCTTACATATAATTTTCATTTTGTTTTAAATACCATCAGCATGTCAGCTGTAAAGTAGGGAAGTGTGGTCTTGTAAGACCGCTGGGGAACACTGTCAATTTGACAGCAAAGTTCATGGCAGTGCAGACTCCAGAACCCTGGAGCTAGATAAGTTGGATCTGAATCCCAACCAGCTCCTCTACTATCTGTTGTGTCATCTAGTCATGTCACTTAACCCCTATAGGCCTTAGCTTCCTCATCTATAAAATGGGCACGTAATAATAAGCCCTCATAGAGCTGTCATTAAGAATAAGTATACATAAATATGTCTATGTATACATACACACATGCATTGCATACAGCAGTACCTGGTACACAGTACACCTTCAATAATGTTAAGTACTATCATTGCACTGCACAATAATTTGAAAAACAAGCCCTGCATTATTTTCCAACAGCAAAAGATAAGAAAGATTTCTATACTTCTTCATGAGCTATCCTTGAACAATGGGTGCCTGAGGTCTATAAAATCTGACTTCAAGACCGTCAGAAGTCCATATGGAACTAATGGGATAGATCACACTAATTTCTTCTCTTATCTTCCAGGTCCCTTACTTTCAGAGATGCTAGAGAGACATGGAGGTCCTTGGGAAGGTGTAATTGATCCTTTATTTGCTGAGACTCCAGCAGGAAGAAGAGTGCTTCATTTGATCCCAGTAGTAGAACAGATAAGGAAGAGATATGGAATAAATGTGGAACCCAAATGTCAATTAGCCATTAATTTCCTGCAAAATAAATACATAAATAAAACACACAAACCCCAAAGAAAAAGAAAAAGAAAAAACAACAACACTATATCCTGAGCCCTAGAGGAAACTGAAATACAGGCACTCGCAAATCTCCTGTGGACTGATCGAGGTTTCCTATTGAGCTTAAACATTGAGTCTCAATGAAAACCTGATTTTATTCTAGCAATAAAGAATTCATTCAGTTTTGCCTTTACTTGAGAGTTCATGATCTTATGTGGAAGCAATATCACAATACAATTCTAACATGCAAATTAGGTCATGGAAACAGGGACCAATAAAATGAATGCATGCATGGGACAAAGTTATCACTTGGGAACAGAGAGACTTGTATTCTTATCCTAATCGGCATATTATTAATTGCTTGGGGTTAAGTCATTTGAATTCTCTATTTTTACAATAGGGATGATAACATTTCTTTGCAGAATTGCTAGTGTTATTAGATAATATACTGTTGTCCAGCTTCATGCCAGATGCACAGAAGATTCACAGTAAATGAGGTTATTGTTAGTTTATTAGCGTGTCTTCAGTACAGTGACAATTATTCTGTACAATGGCAGAACGTAGATGAGGCATCTTTAAATAGGTTCTGATATGCTCACTTATTTTGACATTTTCAATATAAAAAAGAGCCATGAAAAGATTTAATTTATTGAGTTCATAGTTTTTCATGTTACATATAGTGCTTGAATTGTTAAACCTTCCCTTAAGTACAATAGAAGGAAGAGATAAGTGGCAAAAATACTATTTTTTATATAAATCTTTTTTTTACCATTGCTAACTCGATAATATGGACAATCATCTTTAGCCATCTGTTAACTCTTCTCTCTGAAAATATATTTATTTATAACTCTAATGGAATAGAGTTTTTCCTTGAATTAAACAGATGTTGTGGTGTTTGGCATCCTAAAAAAGCAGTCCTCCCACATTTATTCCAGAGTGACATAGTTTTCTGTGGGATATCATAATAAATTTTTCCTTAATAATTTAGAGTCTGCTTTCTTTAGCTTAAATAATATCAAATTTCCAACATAAGTTAATTGGCTTATGCTATACCCAGTAACATTCCGAGTGTCTCTTTTTAGTAAGATGATAACTAGTCATATATTCCAGATGTGGCTTACTGTAGTCATTTTTTGGTGACTATTACTTTGATGATCAATTAACTTAAGAACAACTTATATTTTATCAATAAGCTTTCTTCATTTAGCAATATGAGAGCCTTCAGATTTTGACTATAATTAATTATGTAATGATCAAAAGACACATTTTAAGAGAGAAAAAAATACTAGAAAAGAGGAAAGAAAGAAAAAAATGATTGTGGAAGAAGTTTTTCAAGGAAATGAGGTCAGGCTAAAAGCAAGTCACACTTAAAACCTGTGGCCTATACCTAGTAAAAAGGTGTTTTAGATGCTTCATTAATGAGAAGAGTAGCTTGTCCCAAAATACGCTTCAAAGTTATGTGGTACAATTGGACACTTGTATGCCTAGATTCATCACTTGCCTTTAAGAAAATGTCATGGGCTAATTAGGAGGTAGTCTAACACTCTATCTTTAACAGGGTAGAATTATGACCTATTTTTTTTTCTTTAACTATTCTTGGTATCTTCTCATTAAATACAAATTGGCTTATTATATCATACTTAGGGCAAAAATAAAACGAAGACTTACTTTTGGGGTGAAATTTTAAGGCTCAGCTCTTACCAATTTCATTTGAAGTGATTATGAGGCACTATTTTATTCATCATAGTACAGACCTGCTTCAGAACTGGCTAAACATCCAGACTTTTCTTTCTTTTAAAGTTTAATTGAATTTCGGTCAGTCTAGTTTCTTTAGAATGGCTGATTTTAATTGCCACTGCTGAACAATGCCAATTACAGTAAAACCTCAGAGGTTTTAACTTCTCAGACAGTCTTAATTAGTGAAGTTGGCAATAATGAGTATATGTTTATAAGTATTATTCCTTTTTAGAATCATTATTGCTAATGGCAACACTGAAAAATTTTGGGTCCATAAGAGCTGCCTCCTCTACATCATTTGATAACTGTTCCTATTCTTTGCTGTGCTACGTTCAGAATATTAGAGCTGGTCTAAGAAGAAAGAGGGGTGCCTTCTGTTTCTTGTAGAAAAGCTGAGGACTCTGATACTGTAAACCCCACCCCCTAGAAATACAACTAGGACTTAGATATACTAGAAAATATTTGTAAAGCATTGCTAGGATGTCAAAAGTGTAGTAAAAATCTTCTGGACAGTCAGGTGAAATATACTTGACTGCATTGCCAGAATACAAAATGGAAAATTAGGGTAAACTTGGTTGCAAAGGCATCCCAGATATCTTAAAATAAATGAGTGTTTATAATTTTTGTGCATATATTAACTCAAAGGCAAGCCTAATAATATATTTTAGAAGGAATAATAATGTGCTTGCTTTAAGAAACAGAGTATATAAGTAGCAGTATTTACTTAAAATTTCTCTCCTGAAGATAACTTCTTCACCTAAGCAGTTAGAACTGTGTCACCTAAATTTGTTTTCCAATAGAAAGGGTAACATGTGACATTAACATAGGATAAACCTTTTTTAGGAAGAGCATATTACGGAGGGTTTGAGACAGGTGTCCAACTGTATCACTTTGAGAGGCTTTTGAAAAAACAGGAGGGCACATCCTAGGCCAATGAATTAGAATTTCAGAAATAATTTAGGACTTGTACCCGGGCACTTATTTCTTTCTCTTCTTAAAAGTTCTTCAGCTGACTTTGATGTACAAAAACCATTTTATCCTTTTGTAGAGTCCTGTTTACCTAATCTGTTTACTCGAGGCAGTAGAATTTTGAGGTTAACCTACTAGAGATATTAACACTTAATAATGCCTGTTTGGTATGTGTCTAGTTACTAATTTAATTATATTAATTGAGAATGATTTGGGCTACATCTTCAAATGAACTACATATATTTACTATGCCTTTAATTTTAAAAGATAATGTACCAATAATATAAATTTTGTTTGTAGAATTGGGTTTAGATTACTCCTCACTTAAGCTATAGCTAGAAGTGTCAATGCAAACATGACTGTTTGTTTGGGGGTCATGTTGGTTCTGCTCCATTTGCTGTGTTGCTGAAAGGTTCCATGTCCCATCACTTCTATTTTGAGAGAGTTTCTTTATTTTCTAAGTACTTGCATACCAATTACAGATAAGTTATAAATCTTTCTATCTGCAGTACCTACTAATTAATTCTTTTAGCATAGGTTTTACCAATCTCATTTTGACACAGCAATCTGCTTTACTCTTGATTGCTATTGTGAGCATGGAACATTCATATCTTATATACCTTGATTCCCAAATAAACACAGTGTATATGTTATTATATTAAAAGACTGTGTCCTCTTTGTTGGCTACTCTACTTACTGTGCAGTGCGTAGAACAGAAAAAGTTTCAATAAATATTCAGTAAGCAAGACTGAGCTTTATTTTTTTCTACCAAAAAAAAACCTCATTGTTCAGAGTTGAGTTATTTTTGGTGATTTTATGATACCTTATTTCAGATTTTTAAATCTTTGGTGCAAGTTTTCCACAAGGAAAGAATAACAAGAGTGGAGAAAAAATAGTTGGCTATTTCTAACCCCATACATCCCATCCCTCTTAATGCCATATGCCTCCGCTCCATGTTCTGCTTTTTTTGTTGTTGTTGTTTCTGGGATATTGCAAATGGTTTTAATGTCTCACCAATATTTAATGAAAGGCAAACAGTTTCCAAGTTGAGAAAGAGTTGGAGAATTTCCTCCAAATATTTAAACCACAAGACAATGATCCTTCTTTGGTGGCATTATTGAAGATTTATCCTACACATAGTACTGAAGTATCTAAGTATCTAATGCTGCATATCCAGCTTCACCTGAGCAACAATTAAGCAAGCTTTAATAAGGTGGATTTTGCAGCTCCATTTGTGCAAAATTGGTGATGCCTTCATTGAATAAATAAGTGCCAGACCCAGACTGAGCGTTGTTGATACTGAGTTTATAAAATATATACATATATATATTTAAAAAAATTGGATCTCAGCTCTCAAGGGGCTCAACGTAAAGTGAGGTAGATGAAAATGTAAACAAATAAAACAAAATATGTCATGATATGTGCTGGGCATTGCCCGAGTACCCTGTAATGACAGAGTATTGAAATTCCTATGAGAAATATTAAAATCAGACTTTTTCTACAAACTTCTTTCTTGATAAATAAACAGGTAAGGTTAAAATTGATTTTTCCCTACTGAAATGTCATAAAAGAGGCAAGAACAATCCTACAATGAATGTTTAGCCTGACACCTACTTGAAATATTTGAATGTGGGGAGAGCTTCAACTGTAAATTTTTCCATGAATATGGATTTGGGAGACCTGATCCTGTGAGAAAAGCAACTGGAGAAACATAGAGAAACAAACTTTGCACCATCAGGTCTGTTTGCATCTACTTTGCCTCTATAAGGGGTTTGTACTGATCACCATCTGAATTATTGACCAAAGAGTAAAGCCTGTTGAGTCACTGAAACAAAAAAAATACCAGAAGGCCTCAAATCCCTTCCCCTAGACTTCTGAGTTTCTGGAGCACTCCCTCATATAAGGAAACACATAGGAAAAATATAGAAACATGGTTTAACAGGTGGAACCATATGGTAAATAAGTATCCGTACCCTTGTTTATGGTACTGATAACTTCTAAGAGAACTGATATTTCTTATCTCTACAATGGGACTAATACAAGTTTTGGGAAGATTTTTACCACAGTGTGAAGACTTCCCTGACTGTTATGTATCTTGGGATCAGGGCATGATGGAAAGAGATGTTTGGCAGAAGAGAAGCTGCGGATTACCGCCATACTTTTACCCAGCAGCTGTGCAACTTCAGGAAAGTCACTTTGGTGACAATAACAGCTAATGTTGATAAAGTGCTTGTAGTGTGCACAGCACTCAAAGTGTGCACATATATCAACTCATTTTCCATCCTTCTGTTCCTCAATAAATATTAAATTCAATAGTCATTAGGTAAATAGTGGGAACTGTACATAAAATAGTGTTAGTCTCACAATTCTCCACTAAGGCTGAGTTAATTAATTAGTAATACATATACACAATTTAATTATACACTGTATATAAATAAGTAATTAGTATTTGCCTAGACCTATATATGCTATATTGAATATGAATGAAATACATAATATAGCTAGGTCCATAAATAGCTTAAATTTATATAGAAAAGAAAACTGAAATACACATGAAAATTGAATTGAGCGGCCTTGCCATTTTGTCTTTACTTTATATAAAGTAGCACATTCAAATATAATATTTTAAAGAGAAAAAAGAGAGATATATTCTTATTTTTCAACATAGATGACATCAACTTTGAAAATAGTCAAGTAATTATTATACTTGATAAGTAATTTCTTACTGTATGGTAATAAAAATAATGTAAAAATGTGTATATGTTTTATTTCATATTAAAAATATTGCATAAAATTTATAAAGTTATATATTTTATAATCATTTTAAAAATATTTTTATTTTCTAATGGGTAATATGTTTATATATTCTGTATAATTTAGAAAACCCTAAAAACTATAAAGAACATGTGAAAAACGCATCTTAGAAACATAAAATATAATTTAAAATAAAAAAGAACAAAACTCAAAAAACAATTATAATTCCTCTATCCAATATTTCATTTAAAATGTTTTGAACAAATTAGCCTTTAACCTAAATCTGCCAGAGAATTATTTCCTTCTACTCCTCTCCTGTTCTGGCTAAGATGATCACAAAGCAAATACAAAAATTAAGAATGGTTATAAACAGCTTCTATTCATTTTTATGTATAAGAATAGGTTAATGTCTTTGTCATAAGAGCAGAGAAATATATAAAGGCCCCTTTATGCTCTATATTCCCATTTAAGAAGAATAAAAATGTAATCCCCCCATTGTTGGTGTTTGTTTTCTGTCTCTCTACTGATGTGTTTATTACAGAGCAAATTATATTTATATATAGACAGATAGATACAGATATCTATATAATTATATATATATATGTTATATATATATTTTATTTACTTATATATATATCTTGCTAGTGTCTAAAACAATTATTGCACTTAATTACTTTCAAAGGAAAACCTAAGCAATACCATTCAGGACATAGGCATGGGCAAGCACTTCATGACTAAAACACCTAAAGCAATGGCAACAAAAGAGACAAATCAGATCTAATTAAACTAAAGAGCTGCTGCACAGCAAAAGAAACCCTCATTAAATGAACAGGCAAACTACAGAATGGGAGAAAATTTTTGCAACCTATGCATCTGACAAAGGGCTAATATCCAGAATCTACAAAGAACTTAAACAAATTACAAGGAAAAAAAAAAAAAAACATCAAAAAGTGAGCAAGTGAGCAGACACTTCTCAAAAAGAGACATTTATGCAGCCAACAAACATATGAAAAAAAGCTCATCATCACTGGTCATTAGAGAAATGCAAATCAAAACCACAATGAGATATCATTTCATGCCTGTTAGACTGGTGATCATTAAGAAGTCAGGAGACAGATGCTGGAGAGGATGTGGAGAAATAGGAACACTTTTACACACTTGGTGGGAGTATACATTAGTCCAACCATTGTGGAAGACAGTGTGACGATTCCTCAAGAATATAAAAATATAAATACCATTTGACCCAGCAATCTCATTACTGGGTATATGCCCAAAAGATTATAAATTATTTTATTATAAAGACACATGCATACGTATGTTTATTGCAGCACTGTTGACAATAGTGAAGACTTGGAACCAACCCAAATGCCCATCAATAATAGACTAGATAAAGAAAATATGGCACATACACCATGGAATACCATGCCACCAGATAAAAGGATGATTTCACGTCCTTTGCAGCTACATGGATGAAGCTGGAAACCATCATTCTCAGCAGACTAACACAAGTACAGAAAACCAAACACTACATGTTCTTACTCATAAGTGGGTGTTGAACAATGAGAGTACATGGTCACAGGGAGGGGAACATCATATACTGGGGCCTATTGGGTTGGGGGGCTAGCGGTGGTATAGCATTAGGAAAATGCCTAATCTAGATGATGGAGTTATGGATGTAGCAAACCACCATGACACATGTATATCTATGTAACAAACCTGCACATTCTGCATATGTACCCCAGAACTTAAAGTATAATTTAAAAAAAAAATGAAAATTTTTTCAAATTATATAATGTTATCTCAAAAATTAAATAAAATGTATTTCTTAAGCTTAATAAGTGAAACACTTGTTTTCAGGTACAGGTTTTTGTTCTCAAGGCCAACAGACATCTATAAACCTCTCTTTTGACATACATTGATTCCCTAAATAGAAATGTAGTTGGGTGGCCTATTCTGAAAATAGATGTTTTGCACAGGCATAGGGGAAAGTGTACTAATAGTTAAGTGACTTTGGGAAGATGATGGGTTTTAGATAAAGTGCATACACTGTACCTCTGAAATCTGAACTGAGTCCTCCCATTCAATAACCAGTAACTCTCTCTGTGCTCCAGATTATATTTTCAATGTGTTGCCTTATAGTCTACTAAATGGAAAGTAAATGAAATATGTTCTCCACTGACTGTTACTCCCAGCCATGTCTAGCAACAAGCTAAGATTGGGTTAATAGCCCTGCCACCTGGTTTTCTAGTTTGCAATGGTAGTTGTTGCTCCATTACTACGGAGTAATATCTCCAATACTTTTGCAGCTACAACCTCAGTTTTATGTTAGTAGCAATCTCCCTCAAGGATTTAACACACAGCCTCTGAGAAACAAAAGGAAAGAAAATTACACTTTTATGAATTTCCAAAATGCCATAGCTCACACTCAATGTTTATTTGATTTTAATATTACTGCCAATGGGTTTTGCTGAGTGAAATAAATTTAGCACTAATGAGCATATTTTGAAAGTTTAAAAACACAATTTAATAAATGATTCAATGTAATCTCTACAAAAATGACTCTAAGAGACTGAAGAGTATTTGAGCAGGAGAGAAACCTTGAGGAAACAAAAAAGCATGAAAACAAGTAGGTGAAGCAATTATAATTTTAAAATTGGCAATTAATCAAGGAGTTTGTTTTTTTTTTTTTTTTTTTTCAAAATCACAAAGTTGCCCGATGACAAAACTAGTTCAATGTAATTGGAGTTGTATCCCAGACTTGTTACTTGATTAAATTAATCTAACAGTGCCTGGCACATAGTAACTAGGCTTTATATCTGTGAATTTCTTTCCAATATCTGTTTCCCTCTTGTTTCACAACATTTTAAATACAGATTATATAGTGTAGTCTGGCTAATTTTCATAGTTTTATCAATTATATTGTGCCATAACTGTTATCTTTTTTAAAAAAGTTATTTTACAACCAGGATTGTTTAAATATAGTTTCTAGTTATTAAAATAAGGTTGTAATTTCCAGTCTTTTTCTTATGCATATACCTACATTATTATTTTTTTCTTACAAATTGAGATATCATAAGACTGGTTTGTTGCTTCTTACTATTATTATTTAATAAACTATTGATTTGTTTAAAAATATATCATCTAGGAGTTATTAGGAAGTATCAAATATAAAGGGAATAGAGGTATTATTAAAGCTAATATTAACTTGGTTTTGAAACAGGACACAATTATAAATTCTTATAGCACAATGCAAACATGGACAGAAAAAAATTTGAGGAAAACCGAATCAAATGGATTAATTTTTTTTCATGTTCTATAATAGAATTAATATATTAAGAATTTGGGTGATGTCCAAGTCCATGATGTTTCTAACAAACTTAATTTTTTTCACATAATAAATTAACATTTACATTGGTAAGTGTGATCTATACTCTTTTTTAAAATATACTTTAAGTTCCGGGATACACGTGCAGAACGTGCAAGTTTGTTACATAGGTATACAAGTGCCATGGAGGTTTGCTGCATCCATCACTCCATTATCTACATGAGGTATTTCTCCTAATGCTATCCTTCCCCTAGCCCCCCATCCCCCGATAGACACAGGTGTATGATGTTCCCCTCTGCTTGTCCATACTGTTTAATTCTATATCCAGATCAACCCTTCTCTCTTGAATCCAATCCAATCGGGTTTTGTACCACCTTGAGTTAACCTGACCCAGCCTGATTTCCTGTAGACTGGTCACTCAGCAAAGGAGTGGGTCCTTGGCAAAGTTCCATGAAAACCAAATAAGCTCCGGTAATTAAGGCATTTAATCTTAAACCTCTTCAAAGTTGAGATTCAGCCCTCTTGATGGTGCCAGTGGAGAGTCTGAAGCTGTTCCAACCATGTCTCCTCATGTTTGTGGGAATCTTGCTGCCAGTTTTCTACATGACACAGCTATAAGCTCAAGGCTTGGACTCTAGCCCACTGATCACTCCAGGGAAAAAGCTAGTGCTACTTCCAACCATTAAAGCTGAGTTAGCAAGATTGGGTTTAAGCCAAAGTTCTGTCAAAACATATTCTTATTGTGTCCTGTCCTTGTTCATATCAGAAGAGCTAATGCTTTCTTAAAGCAACACACAATTTCCAAAGCCAAGAATCACACTGCTTCACATGGTATGTAATATTCACCCCTGCTAGATTCCTGGGAATTACCTTAGAATAAGTATGTGTAAGGGATCCACTCACCTATTACCTCCCCTGTCTCCCAGTAAACCAGGAGAACTAGTATATGCGCACTTTGACCATATGACCCCTTCTCTTTTTTAATGAAAACCACCAACTATCCAGAAAAATTGCTGGACCACCTCCATGCTTTCAAATCACTTGATTGCTCCTCCATCATTATATCCTTCATCCCAGCAGCAGCATTTGGCAGCATTTATCATGCCCCCGCCCTCCTTTAAAGCCCCTTATTAATTAATTTCTAGAATATCACACACTTGTTTCTTTTTCTATTCTTCTTTGCTTCATGGTAGTTGCATTCATAAATTGTAAAATTAGAATGTCCTAATGTTTGGTGCTTCTTTATACTTTTCTATATTCATTCCCCAGATCCCTGCTTTATGACTTCAAATATCACCCATAATCCTTGAGTAACTACTTAGTATTTCCGGCCCCAAACTCTTCTCTAAATCATATATTCCTTTAACCAACCAATTTCTCAACTTCCTGTGAGAGTCTTAACCAAATTACTTCTAACCTTCCTTGATATATAAGAAAATAAGATTACTAAATTAGTACTTCAAGTTTAATAAATCCAAATTTGACTACCCGTAACTTTGCTTCTCCAGTCCTTCCAATATCATTAAATGGCAACCATATTTTCCTGTATAATTAGAATTACCTGGCATCTTTATTGAATTCTTTCTCTAATACCTCACATTTAAGCCATCAGAAAAGTATGTTGACAATTCTTCTGAAATAGATTCAGAATCCCACCCTTGCTCCCCAGCTCCACTACTACTTCTGCAGTCTATGGCATCATCATCTCCTACCAGACTTAGCAATAAAAATGACTCTTCCTGGAATATCTCAAGTATACATGCTGCTCAGCATTTTTGTACTAGATGTTTCATCTGCCTGAAATATTTTTTAAATACCTGAATAACGAGCTTTCTTATTTTCTTCAAATATCTGTTCATATATCACCTTATTAAAATTGTCATTAAAATTTTTCAATATAAAACATATCCCCCACATTAACTTTTACCCACTTATCTTGCTTTACATTTCTTCACTGCATTTATCATGACTGGCAATGTTATACTGTAGTTTTATGTCATCTGTCTTTCCCTGAAAAACAAATAAGATAGGAGAGCAAGGCTATGTTTTTCTTGTAATTTCTCTAATTTTTCTGTGCTTAGCCCCCCGTGTTTGTTGACACATAAAAGGTACTCCCTTTGGAGTTCTCAGTATCTTCTTGTTAATTTTAGCTCAAAATAAATTTTAATATAAATAAGTCATGTCCTTTGCATTCTTTCAACATATATACTAAGTAACCAAAGCATTAATTATTAATCTACCATTATTAATTATTCAATGCTAATAAATTTTTCACCAAATATACTTTTAATCCATGTAGGTATGAGACTGTGCTAAATACTGTGGGGCATACACCATACACATATAAGTAAGACACAATTGTTCTCAAAAATACTATGTAAATTAGTAACATCATCAGAGAGAAAAAGATATAGAGATAATGACCTAGGAATGTTCCAAAGGCATAAATAATTTCCAGATGGACGAAGTGTAGTGATATAAAACTGTGTTGCATAACTAATTAGACAGGTTCTTGATATAACTTGAATATAAAATAAGATTGTGAAGAAATAGCAACCCCATCACTTGCTAATTATAAGCCTTTTGACATTTTTTCCTAAAACTTTTATTGATGTTTTGCTTTTAGCTCTTTGATTCTCAGTTTCTTCAGCTATATAATTGGGGGTTTTATGTGTAATAAATGAGGAAAAATCGAATAAACACATAACTCATTACCTGGGACAGAGTAAGTCCTCAGTTATTGTTACAATAATAATGCCAATATAAACTAAATGAGCAGCATGTCTGACACAGCCAAAGAAAAAGACTTATCTTTAATATACTTTTTTAAACAAGAAATAGTTATCACTTTAACAGTAAGTAAAAATAACACAAACTATTATTTAAAAATAGGCAAACAAATTTCTATTTTGAAATGGTCATTTTGTCATCGTTCTTCACAGGATTTCTAATAAATACAGGTAGATTTGCCAGATTTAGAAAATGCTCAGTTAAGCTTCAATTTCTGATAAATAATAAATGATTTCCAGATAAGAATTTTTCAAATATTGAGTGGGACATGCTTATGATTTTTAAATATTTGTATATTTTTACTTAATTTCTAATTTAACTGAGATGTCTAAATTTTATCTGGCAACTTTAAATATAGTCTCTGTTTTATTTTTTTTAACTGAAGCCAAACTCATGGTGTGAGGATAAACAGGCTCATGAAACACACACACGCCACAAAAACCAAATATGCAATGTTTGTCAATGTGATCCACTGAGCTTATAAGAATCAGCTGTGATGTATCACTGAAAAGGAACTCAGAAAATTATAAGAGAATCTTATAAATCAAATTAAAATCCATTTAATATATAAAGCAGAGATTGGCAAATATATCTGTCTAAACCTAGTTAATGGCCTGTTTTTGCAGACCTTGAACTAATAATAGTTTTTACATTTTATGTATTTTATATTTCAGTTTAATTTATATTTTATATTTTAATTTATAAATAAACATATATTGAGATCTTATGTGACCCATAAAGCTTAACATTTATCATCTGGTAATTTATAGAGAAAAATAAATTAACTCATAGAGGAGAAATTCATTCTTTTATTCATTTAGTGAATATTTATTGAGAACCCACAATGTTGCAGAAATCCTCTCAGGTACTGATATGGAGTTCACAGTGTAGTGTGAAAACAGAGAAGACATTCAATAGCAACAAAAGAAACTCATGAGCACTCAAATAAATCATATATAAAAGAATTCAGTATTATGTAAACATCTGGCTCTACCATTAGGTAGTCTGACTTATTTATACTGCAAGCTAATAATTTAGATCTACCAAGGATAAAAAACTATTGTCTGATTTCTTCTTTTATATTCTCTAAGTGATCATTTTAAATACTTACTTCAAATTTACTTTTTATTTACCTTTTGCTTTTCTTCAAATTTTTCCTTTGTTTAGATAAATTTTCAAATAAATTCTAGCAAAGCAAAGTTGTTATACGTGTACTAACAATAGTATGATTCTCTTTGTTTTCCAGGTCAACTTCTTGTATCAAAAAAATAGGTTCCAGGAGGGCACATATTGAGTGGTAGGACATGAATGGGAAAAAACACTGAAATCCAGACCTATCAAATCTACTCTGTTTATGAATGTGTTGGTAGCTATCACTGTCCAATTGATTTCTGATCTGACTTTCCTCTTCATATATTTTCCCAGGTCATCAACATCTTTATTCCTTTCATATTTAATTTTAAAGAACAGATATTTTTTATTTATACAACAGTAGTGTTTCTCCCTAGGAACACAGTTTCTGAGTCCTTAAATTCTAATTAACATGCATCTTTCCATGTCATTCCTCAAAAGAGACCTCCACAGAGCAACACCAGGCAAGCTCTATAGAGCTTGATCCCAAATATTTCCCTGTTTTTCTAGACTGGGCTTCTTATGAGCCTCAGAGTTTTCTCTTGTGCCTTCAGAATAAAGTCCAGGTCCTTTTTCCACAGGCAGCTAAGTCTGCATATTTAGCCATAGAGGTTTGCTTTAATCCGACCTTCTTTGCTCTGTTTATGAAACAAAGATAAAACAGGAAATCTCTGAACTCTCCTTAGTATTTTGCCAATGGCATAAATTTGACACAAACTTTTTATAAAAGGCAGGATGAAATATTGTCACAAACATTCAATACTTACGTGTAATAGTATTTTTCTTAGAACTTTAGGAGAAAAAAATTAAAATGTCCTTAATATAAATGATTCTACATGGAATTCACTTACATTTTAAGATCATATCATATCTCATTAATATGTTTGCAGTTTGAATCAAAATATGTCTTTTAGTTCTGAGAGAAATTATCAGATGAATTTGTTGAATGTAATTACTTGACTTTAGAAAATGTGGCAAAACTATAACAAAAAATCTTTAAAACAAAATTACATTTGTGCAACATAAATTAGTGGATGATAGATTGATAAAGAAACTACATTGCTTGACATTTTTGAGTTCCATGAAGTCAGAGATTTCTAGGGTGAATCACAGTTAAGAAATCTACCATTTTTGTGTCACAAAACATATGACAAATTAGTATTTTCAATTAACTCCTTCTGTAGAAAAACCATAGAGTTTATGAAATATTTGGAGGATTGGGCCTTGCTAAAAGCATTTTAGAAAGTTAAAAACTACCACATTTCTCTCCTTTTTGCTCATTCTTTAAGCCTCTTTGGCATAGTCCCAACTGGGAGATTGCTTTTACAGCTGCTTCTTGAAACTGTGCAGAACTGGGACTTAGGAGCCTCCTTACTCCCAACTGGGTTATAACAGAAAAGTTGAAATATTAAAGTTACCTCCATAATATTGAGATATAACATTTCTCAGTTAATTTTGTAATAGTGTAAAGTTTGGGGTATCTTGGAATTATACTTGTAAGTATGTATATTTAATATTTTGATGTTTGTTTCTAAATATTACCATATTTTGTTTATTTTTCTACACATGAAAGTATATATTTCAAGTTTTCTATATCTCAATTTATTCACAGTTTGACTGCAACATTTCAGTATTTTTTCTCACTAATAATTTCATATATAGATCAATTGCTTAACAATGGAAAACATTCTATTTAAAGTGTAGTTTTGTAAATCAGAACCTTAGAGGATAGTTTCTATTCATGAAACATGGCTGAAAACTATTTGCATTCTTTCTCTTTTTTGAGATGGAATCTCCCTGTATCACCCAGGCTGAAGTGCAACAGCATGGTCTCGGCCCATTGCAACCTCTGTTTCCCAGGTTCAAGCAGTTCTCCCGCCTCAGCCTCCTGAGTAACTGGGAGGCTGCTGCCATCGTGCCTGAGTAATTTTTGTATTTTTGTAAAGACAGGGTTTCACCATGTTGGCCAGGCTGTTCTTGAACTCCTGACCTCAGGTGATCCACCTGCCTGGGCTTCCCAAATGGTGGGATTATAGGCATGAGCCAAAGCTCCCAGCTTGACTTATTTCTTCAAGATCATTTTCATAGTAACATGTATGTGCCAGATATACAGTACTAGATATATCTGACAATGTATTATAACATCTATTGAATTGGGTTATGAAAAACCCAAATCATATAAAGGAGATATGTGTCCATAATGTTTTGACCACCCTCACTATTTTTAATGTTTTGTGCAGACCATTCAAAGGTATCTCAGTTGATACCCTACCCAACCATAAAAATAGAGGAGACTAAAGGGGTTGATTTAACTCCTTAGAAAAGACACTTCTCTTCTTAGCTCACAAAACCAAATAACTATAATGATTTTGAATAATGTGTAACTACAGTTTAGATGTGGCCTATGGTAGAATATATGTCTACAACTGTAAAAAATGTGGCCTTGTTTAGTTTCATTGTAAAAGATAGGATTAACAAGGATTAATCAAAAAATTTGATTCTGACATATTTACAAATATTATAATTCTATGCTAAAATTTGTTATTTTATATACTTGCTCAGATTTATAGGATCATTTGGAACTATTAGAGCAGTGACTGATTTACTCTTGGCTGCACTACCTGGGTAGATTTGTTAAAATTGCCCAGGCCTGGGAATCTGCTCAGATCAATTAATTAAGAATCTCTAGTGGATGAGACTTGAACATCAATGTTTTATTTTTATTATTTTTCTAACTTTTAGAAAAATTTAAATACGGAGGGTATGAGTGCAGGTTTGTTACCTAGGGATATTGTGTGATGCTGAGGTTTGGGATATTTAATTTTTCTGGAATTGTGTGGTTTTGGGAGTTCATCTTAGTACTAATTTCTATTTTTCTTCCACTGTGTTCTAAGAGTACGGTTGGCATAATTACAGTTTTTAAAAAATTTATTGAGACTTGTTTTATGGCTGAGAATATGGTCAGCCTTTGAGTATGTTCTAAGTGCAGATGAGAAGAGCATATATTCTGTGGTTGAGAGATGTCGTTTGAAGTCTGTTAAATCCAATTGGTCAAGTGTCAAGTTTAAGTCCAAAATTTCTTTGTTAGTTTTCTACTCCAGTGATCTGTCAGTGGGATGTTGCAGTTGCCCACTTTTATTGTGAGGCTAAGTCTTTTAGTTGGTCTAGAAGCACTAGCTTTATCAATCTGGGTGCTCCAAAGTAGGGTACATATATATTTCAGATACTTGAATCTTCTTTATGAATTGAATCCTTTATCATTATATAATATCTCTCTTTTTTCTGTTGTTGATCTACAGTCTGTCTTATCTGATATGTTGTAGCTCTTTCTCCAACCCTTCACTTTAAGCCTATAGGTATTGTTATGTATGAGATGGGTGTATTGAACACGGCAGACAAATGGGTATTCATTAGTTTGTTTGTCTGAATCCAGTTTGTCACTCCGTGCCTTTTAAGTGGGACATTTTGATTATTTAATTTCATAGTTAATATTGATATGTAATGTTCTCAATCTATCATGAAGTTGTTAGCTGGATACTTTGTAGTTTCTATTGTGTAGTTGTCTATAGGGTCTACGGTCTATGTACTTAGGTTTCTTTTTGTGGTATCCAGTATCATTCTTTTATTTCCATGTTTTAGAACTCCCTTAAAGATCTATCGCTTATAACACTGGACTACTGGACATAAATTTCCTTGCACTTGCTTTTTTAGAAGGCATTTTATTTCTCCTTCATTTATGAGGTTTAGTTTGATGAGTTATGAAATTCTTGGTTGAAAATAGGCCCCTAATTCTTGGATGAGATATGAAATTCTTTCTGAAAATAGGCCCCTAATCTCTCCTAGCTTGCAAGATGTCTCCTGAGAAGTCCACTGTTAGCCTGCTAGAGTTCCCTTTGTGATCTGCTTTTTCCTCTAGCTGCCTTTAAGATTTTTTTCCTTAGCACTAACCTTGGACAGTCTGGTGAGTATATGTCTTGGAATGTTTTCTTTGTTTAGTATCTCACAGGTGTTCCCTGGATATCTATATCTGCATGCCTACTTCTAGCAAGATTAGAAAACATTTCTTGAATTATTTCCTCAAATGTGTTTTCCAGATTGTTTACTTTTTTCTCATTCTCTCTCAGGAGTACCAATAATTAATAGTTTTGGTCACTTTACATAATCCCATTTTTCTTAAAGACTTTATTATTTTTTTTAACTTTAAGATCTGGGTTACATGTGCAGATTGTGCAGGATGGTTACATAGGTATACACATGATACGGTGGTTTGCTACACCCATCACCCCATCACCTACCTTAGGTATTTCTCCTAATGTTATCTCTCCCCAATACCCCCACCCCCTACTATCCCACTCCTAGCCCCCCCACCCCTCAAAGCCCCTGCACTATTTCTGAGCAAACACTCCAACCTCTGGCCTGAGACCTAAATGTTTGTGTGGCCATGCTGCTGGGTCACCAAATAATGGCTTACTTAGTATTTGTCCATGTTAAAAATAGGGACTTTGTCTTGGTCCTAGTTCTAGGAAAAGTACATCAATGATTTAAAAAATCCCCTAGTGATTCTTTTTAGCAACCAAATTGGAAAACTGTATCACTAGAAGCCATGCATGTTTCTCAAGCTTCTGGGATTCTCAACTTTAGTTATACATTAAAGGTACCTGAAAAGCATTTGTTGGTAGTAGTGATGCTTAGGACTGATGTTGGAGTTCTGCTTCCACATAAAACAAGAAATCTATTTAAAGCCTGCACCCTCAACCAAAAATGAGAAAAATCAGACAGGCAACAAAAATTAGAACTTTACATCTGCCCAGATTGCTGAAGTCACAGTGCCACAACATAACCCCAAATCTAAATTCTTCCCTCCTCTCACCCATTAAATAGTTGAAAATAACTGGCTATCATATTGTAGAATATGAGAGGAGGAGACACAAATTGTCCACTGCGCTGGAAAGTAAGTAGAATTCACTCCAAAACGTGAATGAATTTGTAAAGTGTGGCTGTGAGCCTCAGTGAGAGTACAGAACCATGGGAGGTGTAGATATAGGGGGTGTTTGCATCCGCTTATAGGTTCATCTCCCTGATCTTCCACCAAGTTTATTAAGATTGGGAATCATATAGTTAATTAATCATATAATTCCTCAGTTGGTGGAATAAATCTGCAGAAAAGACTGCCATTATGGCAGGAAATACACAGAGCTCTAACTAGATCATTCCTTACTATACAAAAGATGCAGGCTGCCTAGGAAAAGATAGCAAACTCTGTTGCCTCAGGGCATAAGTAAAGACCTCCTGTGACTGATGGAAGAGCAAAACAAAATAAGAACCCTACCACTGGCCATAGGGCTGGTTCTGGGTGCAGGTTCTTTATATAATCAAACATACACACAGGATGAAAATAAACTGGTTGCTATGGGTATGGGGTATGGAGCAAATGAGGAGATGTAGGTCAAAAGGCACAAAATAGCAGATATGTAGGATGAACAAGTCTGAACATCTAATAAACATGATAAAAAAGTGATATTAAATTAGGGTATTTAAAAATAAAAAATAAGTTGATTTTAGCTGCTCTTGTCACAAAACAGCTATTAAGTGAGATGCTAGATATGTTTATCTGCTTCACTATAACAATTATTTTCCTATTTGTATCCTATAACATCATGTTGTGAGCCTTTAATATACAAATAAAATGTATTAAAAATAAGTATAAATTTTTAAAAAGGGACTATATGAATATCATTGGCAGTGTCTTAACTTTGGAGCACAAGACACTTTCCCTTAAATGAACATCAAAATATCAAAACAGAGTTTGTCTGCCACAGAGGGGGGACACCTCAAAAAAAATCATCTAAAAGACATAGGCATACAGTGCCTTTCTAATAGTCAAATGCGGATTAGAAAAACAGGAAGCTACCCCTGTTACCCTACCTTCTTTCCTCAAACCATGCTGGCAGGCACAAAGTAACAAGCAAGGATAGTCTGCTACTAGGAGTGGGTGAACACCAAGCAGAGAGATCCACATAGAGCACATATAAAAATTAAAACACTACTAGGCACATTATAATCAAACTCCCTAAAACCAAAGCTAAAGAGTCAACGTTATAGATAGCTGTCTAAAAATCCACATATACAAACAGAAGAGCAAATTTAAGATTTAGAGCAACCTTCTCATAAAAGAACTCTGCAAACCAGAAGACAAAAATGACATTATTAAAGTACTGAAAGAAACAAAAATGTCAAAACAGGGTGCTATATTCAGAAAAAATATTATATTTAAATGAAAATAAATATTTTGGAGCAAAATAATGCACTATAAGAAATGTTAAAGGGAATTCTTCGTGTAACCCATAAGTATATAAACCTACAATGTACCCATAACTTTTAAAAAATAATAAAAACAACTAAAAACAAATACCACAATATCAAAGAGAAATCTGAAAGAGCTAGAAATGGTGAAAATAAATTTAACTGGGCAAATATTTTCATTATTTGTAATCATTCCAAATGTAATTGAATATCCAAATAAAAATATTAGCAAAATATGAGAAGTTTGTTGTGTGTTGTATTATATGACAATAATAGAACAAAATAAGAGAAAAAAGGTAAGTATACTACTGTGCATACTGCATGAAGCTTAAAATTATTTGCATATAGACTATGTTAATAACGTATAAATAAGAAGCAAATATTGTAGTCAAAATGGAATAATAGAAATATACTTCATTATTCTATAATCATGTAGTAAAAAAAGAACAAATTCTATCAACAGTTGGAACAAATGGAAAGCTACTAGCAAGCTCTACATTTGAAACCAACCATATCAATAGTATTAAATATAAATGCTCTAAACAGTACATTAAGAAAGAGATTGTCAGATTGGACATAAAAGTAAGCCCCAACTATATGCTGTCCACAGAAAGCCACTTTAAATATAAAGTTATAGATAGGTTAAAAGCAAAAAAGTAAACAAGTAGACCTCACAAATATTCTTGTAAAAGAAAACGTGAGTAGCTTTACTAATTCTATAGGAATATCATTAGGAATGATGAAGGTAATTGCAGAATGATGAAGAGTTCAATCCATCAAGGAGACATAATAACCCTATTGTTGCACCTAATAGTAGTGCTTTGGATTTATAGAGGAAAAATGATAGAATTGAACACAGAAAAAAAAAATCTACAAATTTGGTTGGGGTCTTCAGTACTTCCATCTAGTAATTGATAGAATAAGAAAATAGAAAATCAGTATAATTATGGAAGCCCTGAAGAACATTATTTGTTCTTTATCTTAAGTCATTACATTAATTTTTCTAATTGGTGTTTACAGAACAATCCATTGAATATCAGAATGCACATTTTTTCAAGTGTATGCACATGTAACATCTATCAAGATATACTATATTCTGGGTCATAAAATAAAACTTTAAAATATTTAAAATAATTGAAATAATGAAAAGTGTGTCTCTGACCAAAATGAAATTAAACTACTAGATAATAACAGAAAACTATCTATAAAATCTCCATATTTTTAGAAATGAGAAAAACACTCCTAAGTAACTAGAGCATCAGAGAAGGTGACATGAGGAAAATTAAAAAATATTTTTAATTGAATAAATAAGAAAATATCAAAATTAGTGGATGGAATCAACGTGATAAAGAGGAAAAACCATATGACTATCTCAACAAATGAAGAATATGCATTTATCAAATTTAACATCCATATATTCTACAATTATTTTAAATATTTGCTGAGGAATTCCTTAATTCTTTTTTCTAAGATAAAAAATAGCAAATCTGCTTTCTCTCCTCAATCTTAATTGTCATCAAACTTGAAGTTCTTTCCAGTATAAGAAAATAAATGCATAAAGCAGAAATGCAATGGTATTTATTTGAAGACAACATAATTGTCTATGTTTAAGATCCCCTAAGAATCTAAAAAAATGCTGCCTCCACTAATATGTGAGGTTAGCAATGTCGCCAGTTAAAAGGTCAATATATCAAATTTTATTGTATTTAACATACTAGCAGTGAATAATTGGAAATTTATATTAAAATGGTATAATTTAACATAGCAATAAAACTGAAATACCATTAATTATAAAGCTAACAAAAGATGTACAAGATCTTCATGCTGAATAATAAAAAACAATAATGAAAAGTTCATATAATACTAATTTCATCAAGATATGGACCATGCTTATAGAGAGAAAAACTAAATATTGTTAAAATGTTGATTTTCCCCAAATTTATCTATAGAATGTATATATTTTTAAGCAAATCAGATTAGAATTTTCAAAAATAGAAATTGAGAAGATGATCCTAAATTTGTATAAAAAAGCAGAAGAACTAGAAAAGACAAAACGATTTTGAAAACTAAAAGAACAAAGTTGAAAGACTCAGAAGACCTGATTTTCTGATTTCAAGACTTTCAATAAGGCTAAACAAAAGCATGGAATTGGGAAAATGTATATATCAATGCACATGGCCTAGAAACAAACCTAAATATAAAGGGTTGATTTGTTTGATGATGGTACAAAGGTATTTGAATGGAAAGACAATAGACTTTTTGAGAAAAGGTGCTGGAAATTTAGATATCCATGTGCAAAATATCTCAATGCCCACCTTGCACTGTATGTAAACATGTGGTTCAAAATGAGTCAGTAAGAAGCATAACTGACTATCATAACAAGGGAGTAAAAACAGCAATATGATTTCTATTAAAAGGAAGCTTCATAAACAAATTGAAAATATTCACAGCAAGATAGTTCATATTTAGTAAAATGTATAAACACATAGCCAACAAAATAAAATAATCTATTGAATAGAAATTAGTTATGGGATAAGCTCTAGAAAAAACCTTTTCATCTTTGAATATGCATAATTACAAGACACAGATGAGGGCATTAGCAAATATATAAATATTCCCTTCTATATTCACTTCAATCCAATGTCAGAAGTCTTTTCTTCTGTATTTTTTTCTAAGGTTTGTATAGTTTTAGCACTTATGTTTAGATCTTTAGTCCATTTTGTGTTTGATTTTGTATATGGTCTTCGGTCCAATATAGTTTCCCCAACACAGTTGGTTGAAAAGACCATTCTTTCCCCATTGAATGATCTTGTCCCCCTTCTTGAAAATCAATTGACCATATGTGCAAGGGACTATTTCTTTGTTTTGTATTCTATTCTGTTAGTCCATCCATCTGTCTTTATGCCATTATCACACTGTTTGAATATAACAGGTTTGAAAATCTGGAAATATGAGACCTCACAATTGTTATTCTTTTTAAAGATCATTTGGTTATTTGGGGTTGCTTCAGAGTCCATATAAATTTTATGATGAATCCTCCTATTTCTGTAAAACGAATCATCGGAATTTGGATGAGAATTGTATTGCATATGTAGATTGCTTTGGGTAATATTGATATCTTAACAATATTAAGTGAGAGTAAATTTTTGTATATGACACCAAAAGCACAGGCAATAAAAGCAAAAATAAATAAATAAAATTACATGAAAATTAAAAACTTCTGTGCATCAAAAGACACAATCAAGAGAGTGAAAAAGCAACCAACCAAATGGAAGAACATGTTTGCAAATCATATATCTGATAAGACACTCATATTTACAACATAGTTTTAAAAACTTGTACAACTCAACAACAAAAAAATTCTTATTTTCAATATGGACAAATAATGTGAATAGACATTTCTCTAAAGTATATACAAATGACCAATAAGCACATGAAAAGATGCTCAGCGTCACTAATCATAAGGAAAATACAAATCAAAGCCACAATGAGACACCATCTCACTCCCATTACAATGGATACTATCAAAAAACCAACCCAAAACAAAATAAAACCAAAGAAAACAAAAGCAAAAAACTAAAAAAAAATTTAAAAAAATAACAAATGTTAATGAGGATGTGTGGAGAAATTAGAATCCTTGTGCACTATTGGTGGATGCAAATTAGTGAACCTGCTATGAAAAGAAAATGGCAGTTCCTTAAAATTTTGAAAGTAGAATTATCCTATAATCCAAGATTTCCTATTCTAGGTTTATACCTACAAGTAACTGTTAGAACAGTCTTGAAAAAGTATTTATACACCCATGTTCATAGCATCAGTTTTCACAATAGTCAAAAGGTGGAAACAACCCAAGTATCTATTCAACAGATGAAATAAAATGTGGATTTAAAAAATGTGGTGTATGCAGGTAGTGAAATAATGTTCAATATTTAAAAAAATCTAACACTTTCTACAACATGGATTAACCTTGAGGAAATTATGATAAGTGAAATAAGCCAGTCATAAAAAAGATAAATAATATTATTCTACTCATATAAAGTATTTAGAGTAGTTAAATTTATAGAAATAGAAAGTAGAATGGTGGTTTCCAGCATCTGGGGGAATGAGAGAACAAGGGTTGATTAATGGGTATAGAGTTTTAGTTTTGCAAGTTGAAAAGAGTTCTAGAGATGGTAGTGATGGTTGCACAACAGTGTAAACGTGCTTAACAGTACTGAACTATGCACCTAGACATGGTTAAATTGTAAATTTTCTTATGTGTATTTTTCCAAATTAGAACTTTATTTTTAAAAAGGAATAACGGATAAGATGTCCCTAGAAATAAAGTGTCCATATTACTTTTGAGTTTTATTTAATGTTAGAATAACATTATCATTAACAGACATTTATGCCTATATTAAAAATAATTTTGCACCATGATTATAGGAAAATATGTTTGAGGCACTTTGTAGATACCTGAAAATAGAGATTATGGAAAGCAGCTTCAGAAATAGCTCCCAAGTATGCCCTCCACCTCCTTGTAATACTTACATCTTAATGTTATCACCTCACCCATGAGTGTAGGCTAGGCCTAGAGGTTCATAATAAATAAAATGTGGCAAAAGCAATGGAAAATCGATTTTAAGATTAGACTAAATAACTGTGAATTTCCTTTTGTTCTCATTTTATTTTGCTCCTCTCTTTCTCAGTCTGATGAAACAACCTGCAATGTTTTTAATTACCCTATGATGAAGCCCACAGGAAGAGAACTAAGGAAAAGCCAAAAATTAAGGGTCTCAGCCCAAAGTCCATGAAAAAGCAAATCCTGCCAACACTCCTGTAAGTAACCTTGAAAGCAGATCCTTTCCTGGTGGACCTTGGTATGATGGCCTAGTCAACACCTGGTGGACCTTGATATGATGCCCTAGTCAACACTTTGAGAGATTTTGAAACCCAGAGGACCCAGTCAAGCCAAGCCCAGATTCCCGATCCTCACCTAAGGTATAGGATCATGGTTTTATAAACCACTAAATTCTGGATTGTTTTGTTATACTAAAATAGAAAACTAATATATAACAAATGCAACGGAGAGAGACAAAAATAAAAATGCTTATAGATTATGAGAAAGTTCTAAGAAGGCTATAATCTACCAGGGCAAGGAAACATAGAAATGATACTCTAAAAGTACAGCTCAGTGAGTTCTTGAAGTTAGAACTTATTGATGTTCAAGGTCAGGCAGGGTGGCTCATGCCTGTAATCCTAGCACTTTGGGAGGCTGAGGTGGGAGGATTGCTTGAGTCCAGGAGTTTGAGGCTAACCTCAGCAAAATAGTGAGACCTCATATCTACAAAAAATAAAAAACAAAACAAAACAAAAATGAGGCAGGAGGATCACTTGAGCCCAGAAGCTCAAGGCTGCAGTGAACAATAATCACATCACTGCACACCCACTTGGGGGACAGAGCAAGACACTGCCTCAAAAAAAAAAAAAAAAACTTACTGATGTTCAGAATTTTCTGAAGAAACCTAAAAACAGCTATGATTTCTTTTAAACACTTTTGTTGTGATACCTTCTAGTGTCAACATGAAGCAGCTTGCATTTTTTTCTTTCTCAGAGAAAACTAGCTCTCAATCTAGCTTATGAAAATAGATGTTATTTTTAACATCTATATAGCATGTGAATTTAGGTTTTTGAAGCTACAGAATGGGAAAGAATGAAAAGAATCGAAACAGCTTTCTCAGTCATTTGTAGAGATACAATTTCAGATGATTATCCCCACTCCAATTTCAGAGTGAACACTGGGGCTGTGAAGCAACATTTGGACTGTATGAATCTTACAAGAGAAAATACAGTTTTTCCAAATTGCCAAGAATCTACATTAGTCAATCACATAACATGATAAGCCAGTTTCATTAATCCTCCACCAAATACTCTGTAAATCCTTAGGTGAGTTATTTATCTCCTCTAGGTTCTTCTGATCCTGGGTTGACTAGCCAACTTTACTGATGAGCAAGCAAAGCTTCCTTTACTTTGAAATATGTGTGATTCTAGATATAAACATCTGCAAGTGATAAAACAATTTATTTAACTAAGTTCAGTAGCTGATCAACAGTTTGTTTTCTACAATTTAATTGCTTAGCATTTAGGAGATATCTCCATCTGAATGTGCTTTCTAATCTCTGTTTCCCCATAAATTGGGAATTAGACAAAGTACTTCACTAGTTTTACAGTGTGATCAGCATGATGAAATTACTCAGAAGCCATGGGTCCAATTCTGGTGACATTTTGCCAATACATACACACTACAAAGGTAAATAATTGGATGTGTATAAATGAACAGAATTGTATATCTGTGCTGTTCAAAATTGGCATGTGGATATTAACATTTAAATTAAAATCAAATTAAATTAAATATTTAATTTATCAGTCACAGGAATCATAATTTAAATGCTCAATAGCCATATGGGTCTAGTGGCTACCAAATTAGACAGCACAGTTATGAACATTTGCATCATCACAGGCAGTCCTATTGTAGAAAGCTTCCTTAGACATTATCCTTTGATTTTCCAACCTTGAAAATCAAGTTGAAATTGCCTGCCTGCCTCATAATATAAATGTGATGATCAAATGTCATAATGAATGTACACATGGATATATATGGATACATGGATTTGTGTACATAAGTATAGTTATGATAATACACCTATATATGTATATATATGCCTATATACATATACATGTATACACACATATACATGTATACATATAAACATATATAGACATTATTTTTTCATTGTTTTATCTTTTTTATCAATCAAAATATAAAACTTCTGGATGAATTTATAGTACTATTCACAGAGATAAATATGCCAACATATATAAAGGTATTTGCAAAATATGTTTTATATTTACACCAATAAATTACTCTTTTTAATACTTCCAAAATCTCATTTCCACCTCTGTGATCCATGCAATTTTTACTTCATTTTCTAAATAAGGAAAAGGTCTATTTGTTATGAATTATATTGATGGGTCTCACATAACATTTTGTTTAACAGAAGTGCAGAAGCATGTTACAGGTTGTTTTAATACTATAGTAAGCACTTGACCATACACCTGTCATTTTTAATTAATAAGAGATGAATGACAACTACAAAAGGAAAGCAAAATGTAACTTCACAAGGAGTGAGGAATATACAATGTACAGAACTGAGTACCTGCAGTTTCTATTCACTTAAAACTTGGTGTAGGTAAATCGAATGATCACAAAACCATACCACCATATGACTTATTGAAACATTTTCTCTTTTCTTGTTACATACATGAAAAAACCATCCCTCTATATTCTAGTTCCTAGCAACGTTGTCCCTTAGACAGGTGCTGTAGAAATAATAGGACTATTTGTTCTTCATACCTTGCACTCGGAACAAAACTACTTTGCTGAATTCACTGCCATTTTGAAGACATTGTATTTGAAATTTACAAACTACCTAGCAACTCTAAATGGACTCTTATGTTTCATAACTTAGTTGCTCACCACACCTCCCTGTGCTCATTACTCTGACAATATCTGTGATTGTTAAGAGGTTGGAGAGAAAATTTTGAGCAACACAAAAATGTTTTATTGTTCTTTCTATAATATAGGCCTAGGAAATACTAAGGAATTTGTTAGATTTATATCTTTTTTATTGTTTCAAAAATACTGATTTTGTGTTCATACTTAGGCCTATGTCTATAATAAAAAAAGTTACATATAAAAATAGAGATGAATTAGTATTTTTAAATTGCACTTTTATGTTTAGTTCTTCATGTAAATGCAATTGATAATTTTAAAATTATGATGTTGTTTACATTAATGTTAATTAATAATGTATGATATTAATAATGTTAATATATTATGTGTATATCATTTTAAGGCTGTATGTTACTTAGAGACTGTTTTCCTTTAAAACCTAGTTATGCTAGTACACCAGAATAATGATTATTAGACATTCAAATATAGCCTGTAAAAATTACTGCAACATTACGTATTATTTTATATAAATATGTATATATTACTTTATATACACAAAAACTGATTTCAGCTATTTTTATGAATATATATAAATATATGTGCATTTATCTTATAATAGTATATGAATACAAAATAATTGTATTTTATGAGTACATATGTTTGTATATGTTTTTATTATGTGTATGTATATTCAGTTGCAAATTAAAATATGAACACAAAATCAGCGTATTTTGAAACAATGAAATAGATATAAATCTAACAAAACATGTACAAGACATGGGGAAAACTACAAAATTCTGAATAATAAAATCAAACAAGAATTAAATAAATACAGAGATTTTGCATGATTATGGATAGAAAGACTTGTTATTGTCAAGATGTGAGTTCTTCCTAACTGATATATAAATTCAATGTAATCCCATTCAAAAACCCAGACAGTTATTTTGCAGATATAAACAAAGTAACTCTAAAGTTTATTAAGGCAAAAGACACTGAATAGCCAACACAATATTGAAGGAGAAGAAGAAATTTGGAGGTCTGACACTATCTAATTTCAAAACTTCCCGTAGAGTTACAACAATCATGACAGTATGGTGCTGGCAAAATAACAGATAAATAGATCAATGAAACAGAAGAGAGAGCCTTGAAATAGACCCACATAAATATAGTCAACTGATCTTTTAAAAAGGAAAAAAGACAATATAATGCAGAAAAAAAATCTTTTCAACAAATGATGTCAGAACAACTGCACATCCACATACAAGATAATGAATCTAAACAGAGGCCTTATACTCTTCACAAAAATTTATTCAAAATGGATCATAAACCTAAATATAAAATAAAAAACATAAAACTCTTAGAAAATAACATAGAAGAAAATTTAGCTGAACTAGGGTTGATGATAACTTTTAGATGGGTGGATCACCTGAGGTCAGGGTGTCAATTTTGTACTAAAAATACAAAAATTAGCTGTGCATGGTGGCAGATGCCTGTAATCCCAGATATTCAGGAGGCTGAGGCAGGAAAATCGCTTGAACCTGGGAGACACAAGTTTCAATGAGCCGAGATTGGTCATTGCATTCCAGCCTGCGTGACAAGAGCAAAACTCCATGTGAAAAATAAATAAATAAATAATAAACATTTTTGGTCTACTAAAGACACTGCCAAGGGAATGAAATGAGAAGCCAAAACCTGTAGGAAAATATTTGCAAAAGACTTTGGACTGTTATCAAAAATATTCAAAAACTCTTAGACATCAACAACTAAAAAAAACAGGACACAGAGATGGCAGATATCAACCGATTTTCCATATTCTATATTACATGTCATAAGAAAATGAAAATTAAAACAACAGTAAGATACCCCTACCTATTACAATGGCCAAAATTTAGAATGCTGGTAAAACCAAATGCTGGAAAGAATGTGGTGGAACAATAGCTGTAACTCTCAATTTTTGCTGGTGGGAGTACAAAATGGTATGACTACTTTGGAGGACAGTTTAGCTGTTTCTTACAAAACTAACATACTCTTACCATAGGACCTAGAAGTCATGTTCTTTTGTATTTATCCACAAGTTTAAAACTTACATCCACACAAAAATTTGCTCAAAAACATTTATAGTAGGTTTTTTCATAATTGCTAAAACTTGAAATCAACTAAGATGCCCCTCAGTAATTGAATGGATAAATAAAATATGGTTGATTCATATAATGGTATATAATTCAGTGCTAAAAAGAAATGAGCTATCAAATTATCAAAAGACATGAAGGAAATTTAAATGTAAATTATTAAGTGAAAGAAACTATTTTGAAAGGCTACATACTATATAATTCTAACTGCAAGTTGTTTTGGAAAAAGAAAGACAATTGAAAGAGTGAAAAAATTACAGTTGCCAGAGGTTAAAAGGGAGGGAGGTATACCAAGGCAGGGTACAGATTATTTGTAGGGCAGTGAAGCTATTACATGCCATCAAAAATTTGCTAAAATTCATAGAATGAGCAACAAGAGTGAACCCTAATGGAAACTATGAACTTTGCCTGATAATGATTTTCGAAATACATTTATCAGTTGTAACAAATGTACTACCTGGGTGGAGGATGTTGAAAAATGGAGGGAATATACATAGATGGAGTGGAGGTATATATGGGAAATCTCTGTAACTTCTGCCCAATTTTACAGTGAATCTAAAACTTCTCCAAAGATAAAGTTATTCAAATAAACAAAAAAACTACAGAAAAATTATATATATACTATGTAAATATATTCACATACTAATTTATACGTACATAACCTGGTCTTAAGTGATTTCATAAATATATTCAAATGTACATATATGCTTTAATTGGTAAAGCAAAATATGAACACAAATTGTACAGAAAAATATAAAAACTTTTCAGAAAGGCAAAGGCTGAAGCACATGGATTTTATTTCTCTTCCTCTCCAATATTCCCACTGAAATGATCAAAGGCATACATTATGTGCAGCAGAAAAATGTTCACATATTAACCTTGTATACTTCCCTCTTCTTCCTGTTTTCTGAAAAAAGCTACCGGGCACCGTGGCTCATGCCTGTAATCCCAGAACTTTGGGAGGGCGAGGCAGGCGGATCACCTGAGGTTGGGAGTCGGAGACCAGCCTGACCAACATGGAGAAACCCCGTCTCTACTAAAAATACAAGATTAGCTGGGCGTGGTGACACATGCCTGTAATCCCAGCTACGCGGGAGACTGAGGCAGGAGAGTAACACTGGAGGCAGAGTTTGCAGTGAGCCGAGATCATGCCATTGCACTCCAGCCTGGGCAACAAGAGCAAAATTCCATCTCCCCTATCCTTTCCCACCCCCCCACCCCTGCTAAAAAAAAGTAGCTTAGCTTTGGGGTTTTTAGCCACAGGTTTTGAATGACCATAAAAAACTACATGCACTCCTATTTTGTAAAATTTTAATCTCAGCAGAGAGGATTGCTAGGAGTTCCAGGGAAATGGAGGAAGAAAGAGAATAAGAAGTCACTACATGGGCATGGAACTGACATGAAAAGGAGGCTAAGTAATAAGTGTACTTGAATCCACCCCAGGGAGAATATAGTACCTCAGAAGTCATAATATCCAACATGCGTCTAAAGCTAGCTATGTGTCATATCCCTGCTTTGTGAACTTCACCTGTATTTATTCATTTAATCTCCATAAAAATCATTTGAGCTCAAGTATTAGAATTTACATTTTATGAAAGAAAAAAACAAAACTGAGGTGAAGAGAGGTTATACAACAGCAAAGACCATGGAACTAACGGTAGAGACTGAGTCACAGCTACTCAACGCCACTGCCATTGCACTCCCCCACTATACTCTGTGACTGCTAATGACTGCATGGGATTCTAGGCTTCACTACATGGTATTTTGTTGGCAAATTCGTCACTGTCATGTCATTAAATAAAACCCCAGGAGTTTGTTTCCCTGAGATTGATGATATTTGGGTAGATGGTGGTGATTACAGGTTGAGAATTCCTGAGATTGGATTTTCCATAAGCCTACTACAATGAGAGCTCAGAGCATGAATATGTTAATTAAAAAAGGTTAAAAATAAAATATTCCCTAACACTTGCAGACAGATATTAGTATGCAAGAAACTTTGATGGCTTTAGATAAAATATAGTTGGATCTAATGAAATGTCAACAAATCCATCATTCACCAAATTCAAGACAATAGCTGGCATCAGAAATGTGCAAAGCAGATTCCAATAGGTCTTGCTTTAGAATATCTGAGACCTGAGATAGGGAAGTTACTGGAGCATTTAAGGGGTGTAAATCTTGATCCAACTATAGCATTGGGGAAGGTCATCAGATACCTTAGCTGGCACAGTATAGGGATCCTGCATTGACATATATTGCACCCTACATATACTTGGGGCAGCTGGATATGCTAAGCAAAGAGGTTTGGTTTTTCAATTGTCTTTTTTTTTTTTCTAACAAACAAGATCAATTTAACTTCTGCTGGAACAGGAGCAATGCCCTAACCAACTTAGTGATACAACCAAAATGGACAGAGAAGACCCATGCCATGCTTACTGCTATGACTCTATGGCACCACTCTCCTAAGCTTTCTTAGATTTGAGGGCCTCTGAACCTGAAAAGAAAATTAAAGTGAATTTAAAGTTTTTTTTTTTCCTACCTCATTTCATTTTAACAAAGTCAAATCAAAACAAACCCATTCTTCAAGGTGACCCTTCCAAAATTTCAACTAAGTGCAAGCACACTGGAAGAGCAAGGAGAAAAGCATCACTGTATCTAAAAGAAGACAAGCAGCTATGGGGAGGGAAGAGTTGTGACTAGCAATAAAGTTGCTTGCATCTGATATAGGGACATCCCTAGATTTTGGGGAAGAAATGAAGTGGAGCTTAAACATAAGTTGATTCTTTTAAAATTTTGGATGTTAGAAGTCTAAGATCAAGATCTTGGAAGGATTCTTTCTTCTCATACCTCTCACCTTTGCTTATAGATGGCTCCCTTCTCCCTATGCCTTCATATGGTCTTTGTCTGTGTTCCATCCCTGGCTTCCACAGCTAAGTAAATTTGCCTTGAATTTCTTCTGTGCCCAGTAATTTTCTCCCTGTCTCCTGAGTTTCATAGTTCCTGGAAGACCAATAGTTTCCCAAATGTCTAGGCTAATACCAGGTTGGTTATGCTCTCCACACCTTCTCTGTCTCCTATGTTATTTACTGGTCTTAATACATTGGCCTTAATATAAAACATGGCACTTAGTCCTCCCATTTTTAAACACACACAAAAATAAATAAATAAAATGATTAATCAAACACCCATATGCTGAAAATGGGAGAATCCTGCACTTTTATTCCTACTTTAGGGTTATAAGGTACTCTTCCCTACTTTTAGCTGGGGCGGACCTAGTAGAGACTCAAGAATTTAACACCACCCAGTAGTAAAAAGGGTTCTCTTTTCTAATCCAGCTGTCAATAGAGGCCAACTAGGGAATCTGGGCTTCAACCTAGCAGTAATGCGAACTCTCCTCTCCTTTTCTCTATTGAAGGTGCTTCAGAAAAGGCTAACCTGAGCAATATTTAAATGATATCTAGAGTCTCATACCCAGTCCTGCAGTTACTCATAATTTAATTAAAAAAATCTCTTGACATATTGAGAACCTGAATTTGCAAAGGAAATGACAATTAACAGATGCCAACATTGAGATGATATGAATGTGAGAAGTATCTGATAACATTTTAAATCATCCAACATAAATTTGCCTCTGAGCAATTATGATGTGATATAATTATAAAATAGATCAGTGAAGAAATGGAATGTATAAAAAGAATCATGAGAAGAATGTAATCAAAAGTATGTAATTTTCATTTTTTTAAAAATTTATGCAATCTGAACAACAGAAAAAATAGTCTGGGGAAAAAAACAAAGCCTCAGGAACCTGGGGAACTATTACAAGAGATCTAACATTCATGTTCATACTCCTGGGAGGAGAAAATAAAGAAGGGTTGAAAGGGAGTTAAAGAAACAGTGTGAAAACTTTCCAAAATTGACAAGATGTAAACTTACAAAATCAAGAAGAGCAAATCTCAAACAGGATAATATATATTAATATATATATATATGTTTATACACACACAAACACATCATACATACATATACAAAACCTATATAGATATACACACATATGTATACCTATAGATAAAGTAAGCATCTGAAAACTAAGGAAATAAAAAAGTATTGAAAGCAGAGAAAAATGGCACCTTACCTTTAGAGGAAAAACATTCAAATGTCAGTGAATTTGTCATCAGAAATCATAAATGCAAAAAGATAGTGGTACCACATTTTTTAAATGCTAATAAAAGAACTGTCATCCCAGCTTCTATATCAAGCAAAACTATTCTTCATAAATGAAAGAAATATCAAGACATTCTCTAATGGAGGAAAATAAACAAAAAAGTAAAACAAAACAAAACAAATGAGAACTGTTGCCAAACTTAAGCTAAAAGAACAGGTTTAGGGCATTCTCTAAAGAGAAGGAAAATAATAAAAGAACAAATCTTGGAACATTAAGAAGGATGAAAAATAGAAATAAAAATATGGATAAATAAAATAGATCTTTCCTATTTCTTTTGCGTTTTCTATATTATTTTTTATGGTAGACGTAAAAATTTTAACACTGCCAAATGCAATTCTCAGTAAATGTAGAGAAAATAAATTTAAGTTAATTATGTTATAATCAAGGGAGAGTAAAACAAAATAAAGGGATAAATGTTTTCTATACTTCAGTTGAGCTGTTATAATGTTGATAGCAGTTGACCTTAATAAGTTATGCACAGAGCAAATACTTAAAAATTCTGTACAAAGAGGTATACTTAAAAACACTATTGATAAATAAAAATAGAATTTTCAACAATGGTCATGTAAGCTGCAGGAAGAGAATTAAAAGCAAACAGAGAAATAGGAAAGAGAGAGGACAAACAGAAAACAAAAATAATTAAATGACAGTCATAAGCAGTGACATATCAATAATTACATTTATTAAATGTCAATAATCTAAAAACAAAAGATAAAGATGAAAAAAGTAAATTTTAAAATGTGATGCTACTACATGTTGTCTATGAGAAACTCACTTAAATTATGATGATATATGTGGGTTAAAGTAAAACTATATATAAAGAATACATAAATAACCAAAGAAAAGAGCTGTGGCTGTATTAATATATTATTCACTTAAATTATGATGATATATGTGGGTTAAAGTAAAATTATATATAAAGAATACATAAATAACCAAAGAAAAGAGCCATGGCTGTATTAATATATTATACAAAGTATATTTCATGGCAAACAAAACTACTAGTAACAGAGAAGGTCATGACATAGTGAAAAAAGGGCAAATCCAGCAGAAAGATATTAAGCCTAAATGTACATTCACCAAACAGAGACAAAAAATATGTGAAACAAAAACTGATAGATTGAAAGGAGAAATAGGCTAATGCACAATTACAGTCAATTCTTGTACACCAATATCTCAAGCAGTAATATACAACTAGACATAAACTCAGTAAGTATATATAAGAATCCAATATCACTATCATTAAACTACATGATTTAATTGACATTTATAGGTCACTCTACCCATCAACAGCAGATTACATATTATTTTCATGCATCCACAGAACATATATTGAATAGATTATACCCTAGACCATGAAACACACTTCAGAATATTGAAACACACTGAAATTTCACTAAACATACTCTCTGACTGCAATGGCATCAGAATGGGTATCAATAAGAGCACAATAACAGGAAAATCCACCAATATTTGGAAATTAAATATCACACTTAAAGGAAAATTTATAGCATGAAAAAAATTTATATCATTAACCAAAAAGTCTAAAATCAGCAATCTAAATTACCACTGTAACAAACTAAAAAGGAAGAGCAAAATAAGCCTAAATTATTAATAAGGAAGAAAATAATGAGGTAACAGAAGCAGAAATCACTGAAATAAAAACAATAAAAACAGGGAAATTCAAGATAACAAAATTTGGTTGTTTGAGAAGATTAATAAAATTAATAAGCCTCAGGTTAACAGCCAAAAAAAAGAGAGAGAGCAAGAGAGCGAAGGAGTAAAGACACTAACGTCATGAATAATAGTGAGATTATCTCTATAATCTCTGCAAATATCAGAGAGTTAATAACAGAATTATGTAAACAACTCTACAAAAAATATTTTTATGACATGAATAAAATGGACCAATTATTGAAAGCACAAATTGTCACTACTCAGCCAATTTGAAATAGAGTAACTTGCCTAATATAGATTAAGAAATTTAATTGTTTAAAATACTGAACAATAAATCTCCAATATAGAATGATGCCATTGGAAAACTATAACAAATATCTGAAAAAAAAAAAAAAAAAAAAAAAAAAAAAAAAAAAAAAAAAAAAAAAAAAAAAAAAAAAAAAAAAAAAAAAAAAAAACAGAAGGAAACAGAAGACTTCTCATATGGTTTGACTATGCCACAACCTAAATCTCAGCTTGAACTGTAGGTCTCACAATTCCCACATGTTGTGGGAGAGACCCAGTGGGAAGTAATTGAATCATAGGGATGGGTCTTTCCAGGGGTAGTGAAGAAGTCTCATGAGATCTGACAGTTTTATATGGGGGAGTTCCCCTACACAAGCACTCTTGACTGCCACCACCCATGTAAGACTTGACTTTGCTTCTCCTTGCCTTCCACCATGATTGTGAGGCCTCCCAGCCATGTGGAACTGTGAGTCAATTAAACCTCTTTCCTGTATAAATTACTCAGTCTGGGGTATGTCTTTATCAGCAGCATGAAAACAGACTAATACAATTTCCTAACATTTTATGTAGCTGATATTATTCTGTTACCAAACAGTTGATAAAGTCCATAGAGAAAGAAGGAAGAAAGGAAGGAAGGAAAAAAGGAAGGGAGGAAGGGAAGGAGGGAACCAGATAATATCCCTCAGGAAAAACAGACACAAAAACCCTTAACAAGCCACATATAAAAAGATGTATATAGAACATGACAAACTTAGGTTTATTCCAGCAATGCAAAGCTGGATCAATATTTCAAAATCAAGAAATGTAATCCACCATATTAATGTGCTAAAGAAGAAAAACTGTGTGGTGATATCACTTGATAAAGAAAACAGCTTTGTCAAATTTCAACACCCATTCATGATAAAAACTCAGAAAACTAGGACTAGAGGGGAACTTCTTCAATGTGTTAACACCTTTTCTAAAGGCTACAAAAACCTACGGCTAACATCATAGTTAATGGTGAAAGGCTGGATGCTTTTTCCTAACACTGGGCATAAGGCAAGGCTATCCACTCTCACCATAGCTATTCTACAGAGAATTGGAAGTATTAATCAAATAAAATAATCTCCCAAAAAAAAAAAAAGCTCTCTAGAATAAACATGTTTTCAAAAAGTTCACAGAGTGCAAAATAAACTTTTTAAAAAATTGCATTTTAGTATGCTAGCAATAAACATATGAAAATCAAAATTAAAACTACACTGCCATTTAAAATCACTCATAAAAGGGGAAATAGTTGTGCATGTAATAAAGCAGACAGATAAGTTTTTTGCTGGAAAGTTCAACTGCTGATGAAATAACATGACATACTTGAATTAAAAGACTTTTTACATATTTTGCTTTTGCTTTGTGAAAGCCCTGTCAAGAGAAGAAAACGGTAAGTTATAGAGTGAGAGAAAATATTTGCAAATCACAAGGCTGATAAAGAACTTAGATCAGAAATTTATAACAAATTTAAAAATACAACAGAAAAAAAATCCAATTAGAAAATGGAGAAAAACATGAAGTGACATTTTACTGAAGAGAATACATTAATGGCAGATAAGCATGTGGGAAGGTATTCAATAGCAGCACCCATAAGGGAAATGTAAATTAAGACTATGATGAAACATCACTACACATCTGATAGAATGACTAAAAGTAAAAATAGTGACAACAGCAAATGCTGGTGAGGATGTGAAGAAAATGTCCCTTTTGCTGCTCATGAAAAGGTAATATGGCAGAGTCAATATGGAAAATACCTAAACAGTTTCTTACAAAGCTAAGCACACATTATCATACAACAGATCACCACACAATGGAGATATTTATGATGATGCAATAGCTCTGTATCTTGATTGGGTTTTATAGTGGTGGTTTCATGAATGTACTCATGCAATAAAATGACAGAACTCTAATCACATTTTATAATACCATCAGTTTACTGGGTTTGGTGTTGCATTTACAGTTATATAAAGTATAATTCATGAGGGACCCTGAATACACAATACCTGAGAACTCTCTTTACTATCTTTGCGACTTCCTGTGAATCCATAATTATTTCAAAATTTAAAATTAAGAAAATAAAACAAAAAGACCAGAATAATTTAATAAAACACACATTGGGTAATGAGATAGTTAACAAGTAAATGCTTTGTGTTAAATTGTTGATTATATTAAGGAAAATTATTAAAAATTTGGAAATTGGGCAAATAAATAGCTGCTTATTCTCACCATTATTTAAAAATAATAAGTTTCACAACTCAAATAGAAATCTCATACTTTCAACAAAATAATTAAATTCTGATAAAGTTCACCTATTAATTACAATAATGTTAGGGTAATACTTTTAAAAACATACGAGGCAAAAATTAAAACAAAACAAAAACAAAAATAAGATAATTGCAAAGAGGTATATAACATCTTACTATATGCAGAAGGAGGCCTGAAGGAGAAGGGAATATAGATTTTTACTAGGAAACATCAAAACATATTTAAAAATTACTACAATTAATTGTATACATTATTGACCAGAAATTAGTACAGAGATATTTGACAGTAATGAGAATGTTCAAAAACAAAAATAAAAAACTTAAAATAATAATTTTGTGTTTTTTAAAGTACTAATATTAGTGACAGAATATGCTGAGTCAAAACTATGGGCTTAAGAATCCAGCAAACTTAGATGTGAATTCTGGCTCTTCCATTAACTGGCTGTATGAGACTGAGCAAATTTTTTAATCTCTCAAAAACATCTTTCAAACACTTATAAAATGGAAACAATAACACTATCCTTAAAAAGAGTTATGAGTGTTAATTGAGACAATGCACACAATATGCTGAGTGCTTGACAAATACCAATTTCTCAATATATATCAGCTGTCATAAACATAATTATTTATAATTTTAATTAATGCAACAGCAATTTTTGTGAGCTATCTATGTTTCAAGAGCTGTATATCACCACACTGATGAGGCATCAATAATCAAGATATATTCACTTCTATGAGACTCTAAAAAGGATACAGATAAATAGACATAAATAGTTATGGTAAAATAGAAGTATGGGAAGTGTGGTGTTACAGGTAAGAAACCAGATCCAGGGTTAAAAAGTAGGCATGTCTTCTCTGAAAGTGAGTATTCCCTAAGGTTATATAAGAAGGATGAGTGAGTGGTCTAGGTGAATATCCAGGAATGGAAAAAAGTGAGTTAAGATAGCGTGATTCAATACAGAGGATATATCCTATCCAAGGCCAAGAGAAAATAATTTTTACAGTGTTGATATAATCAGCTTATTTTCCATTCCTTCCATGTATAACACCTACTTGTCTGATGATCAAAGAGGTTCAATAGATCAGCCCATGTCAAGAGCCTTGTAGGTCAAAATAAAGTCATGGCTCTTCAACTGATTGTTGTGAATGGTAAAAGAAACACAGCAGGGGGGTGGATCCAAGATGGCCGTTTAGGAACAGCTCAGGATTGCAGCTCCCAGTGAAAGCGCAGAGGGTGAGTGGACGCCGTGTTTTTATTGCCCACAGACTAGGAAATTCCCGGGCAGAGGTGCTCCACGGTCACCAGCGCGGCTGTTTCGGCCAGCGCGGCTGTGCC
>NW_016107415.1:133139-170430 GCF_001604975.1 Cebus imitator
CTATGTGGAGAGTTGTGAAGCAAAAAGAAAATGAGTGTCAGGAAATTTAAGATGTGAATTAAAAGAAGCAGTCTAGTAGATGTTAAGGTTTCTTCCGCAACTAGCAAGATGTAATTCTGTATTAGGTGATTATAAAAGGTCTTTACTAGATTTTTAAGAGAGGCTGTATTTCTCAAATTTACAGAATATTCAGCTTTACAAATATGTGGGTGTAGGGCATAGCTTAAATAAGTAAAGAATAAATTTCTCCAAAATTTCTGAGGTACAAAACATGAACGGAGGGGCCAGGTGCAGTGGCTCACACAGGTAATCCCAACACATTGGGAGGCCGAGGCGGGTGGATCACCTGAGGTCAGGACTTTGAGACCAGCCTGGCCAACATGGTGAAACCTTGTCTCTACTAAATATACAAAATTAACTGGATGTGGTGGCACACACCTATAGTCCCAGCTACTCAGGAAGCTGAGGCAGGAGGAGAATTGCCTGAGCCCGGGAGATGGAGGTTGCGGTGAGCAGAGATCGCACCATTGCACTCTGACCTGGCCAACAAGAGAGAAACTCCATCTCAAAAACAAAAAGAAAAGAAAAGACAAGAAAAGAAAAGAAAATATGAACAGAGCGAAAGTGCATAGGGCAGTCTCTAAGCTCTTCCTGCATTAGATTTTATCTAATACTTCACCTATCATTGAAGAAATTGGAAGTACTACCAAGAAATCGTGTATGTGTGTGTGTGTGTTTGTGTGTGTGTGTGTGTGTGTTCCTGCATTAGATTTTATCTAATACTTCACCTATCATTGAAGGAATTGGAAGTAGTGCCAAGAAATTGTGTGTGTGTGCACACGCGCGTGTGTTTGTGTGTGTGAAGATAGTTGATTGGCTGCTATCAATGAACATTTGTGATTTACAATACAGCACTCTACAAATGGATAACTACATTTAGGTACCAAACCACTCCTTGCCACAAGTTAACAACATATTTCTAATAGTTATTAACTACCACAACATTATGAAAGAGATTCTAATTTGTCATCATTTAGATCCTGATGCAATTAATAAAAGTAAACGTAGAGTGAATTTGCAGCAGAATGCAACAGCTAATTCAGCTAAATTCAAAGGCACACATGTAATAAATGCATGTCAAAACATAGCATTTTCAAAGGTGATTGGGCATTTACATTTGGAGTGGGTTGTTAACATTGTAATTATCTAATTTAGAAGGCAAGAGAACAATCTCCTTATGAAAATAAAGCCTCACCAGGCTTGATCAAAATGTAGTTGGAAACCTTATATAAGTATATGACACTAGAAATGGGGACAATATTAGGATAACGATTTCAGGAGATGAACCATAGGGTAACTTGTACTATTCCCCCATCACTAGGCAATAACTTCAAAATAATAGTCTCCTATATTCACACATATTATACTCATTCCACATTTCCTATTTTTTTTCATTGATAAGTCTTAGGCAGGCACAACCTGAAGGAAGCATGAGTATTGTGTTTAGCCTTTAGGTGAAAAAATGAACTCTATAGGAGTGTTCAAAGTTTCTTTAGAGAAAGGATTGAGCATATTGTGAGCACAGAATATAAAGCAGAGTTCATAAAAACAGAGTTCTCAATTATTTTGGGAATAGTAATTAAAAAAAGAAATTGGACAAAAGTAAGGCAAGGGGTAGTGCAGAAAGAGAAAATAAGAATGTGTAGTAAGTTTACTGCTCACCAAATATTCTATTCTTTTTCCTACATTTCCCAGTCCTCTTATAGCTAGCCACTGTCATACATCCTCTAGTCAATGGGCTTGAAGACAAGTGACATTAGACATTTTTGGGCAAGGGCAGTGAAGCCTTTTTGTAATCATCCAGGATGTCTTTTCTCATTCTGGTGAAACTAGAACCTTGTTCAAGATGGTGGAGTCATGTGAAGCTTTCATCAGTCTCAGTCCCTGACTAAGAAGATTCCTCTAGTGTCTCAAACTGGAAATGAAACATAAGAAATGAATAAAGCTGGATTGCATTAAGCCCTTATTATTTTTTAAATTGCTAAACCTAACCTTTCTTGACTACTACACCTGAGGTCCAGGAAAAGGGTCCCAGGATCTAACAGGATGCCTAACAGTGTTAGGACAGCCGATCATGGTGGAGAGAGAGAGGGTTCTTTGTCTTGGTCTATGAGTTCTATTGATATTTGTGTAAAAATAAAATAAACAACAACAATAAAATGCAATTCCTTTTATATGCATTTTTAACTTAAACTTAAATTTTTTGTACTTTCAGATTTACTTAAACTTCTCATTACAGTAGAGGTCCTATACATACAACAGGGGTTCCCAATCCAGCCTGGACTATGGACTGGTACATGGCCTGTAAGGAACCAGGCCTCATAGCAGGAGGTGAGAAGCAGGTGACTGAGTGAAGCTTCCTCTATATTTACAGCCACTGGCCAGTATTGCCACCTAAGCTCCACCTCCTGTCAAATCTGTGGTGGTATTAGATACTTATAGAAGCACGAACCCTACTGTGAACTACGTAAGTGAAGGTTGTACATTTCTTATGAAAATCTAATGTCTCATAATCTGTCAGTGTCTCCCATCACCCCCAGATGGGACTGTCTAGTTGCAGGAAGACAAGTTCAGGGGTCCTACTGATTTTACATTATCGGGAGTTGTATAATTATTTTATTACATCTCACAATGTAATAATAATAGAAATAAAGTGCACTATAAATGTAATGCACTTGAATCAACCCCAAACCATTCCCGAACCCCAGTCTATAGAAAAATTGTCTTCCACAAAACCGGTGGTTGGTGCCAAAAAGCTTGGGGATCCCTGCTAGACACCCTTTTCCATTTCCCTATTGTTAACATCTTACATTAGTATGGTACATTTGTTATAACTAGTGGTTATTGATACGTTATGATCAATTAAAGTCCGTACTTTATTTACATTTTTTTTTTTTTTTTAGTTTTTACCTAATGTCTCTTTTTTTTTCTGTTCCACAACCCTAACCAAAATAACATCATTTTATTTTTATGTTTTCTTATACTTTGCTGAACTGTGAATTTCTCAGACTTCCCTTGTCTTTGATGACCTTTACAATTTTGAAGAGTACTGGTTGGGTATTTTATAAAGTGTCTTTCAATTTTGGTTTTTCTAATATTTGTCTCATGGTTAAACTGTGATTATGGGTTTTGGGCAGGGATATCATATCAAACCAAGAGTACTGCAGCATTGTAACTTATAATAATGTATTTTTACATCTCCTAGAGCTCTGGAGATTTTCTAAGTGATGAGATTGATAAAGGTAAAAGTAGAGTCTTTTATTATTCAGAATAAACACCTTTCAACCATACTAGAGTTTATATCAGTGAGTTTATATCAATGAAAAACCCTCATGATGGATGTTTGGTTGCCAAAGGAACAAATCTTACGATTACAAGTGATTAGAGGGTTGGAATTTCCAGCTCCATTCCCAGAGCTCCAGGGAGGGGACAGGGGCTGAAGGTTGAGTTAATCACTTAAGGTCAACTATTTAATTAATCTTTCCTAAGTAATAAAGCCTTTATAAAACCCTAAAAGGATGGGGTTTGGAGAGCTTCTGGGTTGCTGAACACGTGAAGGTTTCTTGAGAGTGATGGACCTGGAGAGGGCAGGGAACTCCATTCTCCTTTCCTCATACTTCCTCCCCTGCATCTCTCCCATCTGGCTGTTCCCTAGTTACATCCTTTGCAATAAACCAGCAATCTAATAGGTAAACTACATTTTTTAGTTCTGCAAGCCACTTTAGCAAGTGATCAAACCTGAAAAGCAGGGAATGAGAACCTCTGATTGGTAGACAAGGTGGACAGGTGTTCTGGGGAATCTGGAGACCTACTACTTTGATTAACATCTGCAGTGGGGTATCTTGTGAATCTGAGTCTTTAACCTGTGTAATCTGACACTATCTCCAGGTGGATAGTTTCAGAATTGAATTGAATGGTAGGACACCCAGCTGGTATCAGAAAATTGGTTGATGTGAGGAAAACACTCATATGTCTGATATCAGAAGTAAAGTGTTAAGTGGGTGTTAAGGGTATCGTAGAAGAAAATCGTTTTAGTTTTTCCTGCTATACACATTCATAACATTAAAATAATATCACTGATGATGTTCTTCTTAATTCCCTGGCTAATACAGTGTTCATTATGTTTCTTTTACTGTAAAGCTATGCTTTTTCTCTCTTTGTCTACTGTATCTATAGAATAAAGTTGCTTGGATATATGTTTTTATACCTAGATTTCACATGGTCCAACAATTCAAACTGGAGTCTTATTTTTCTCTTAAGGAAGGCCCTAACATTTAACGATACCTTTTCCTGATAGTGTCTATATAAAGGAAGACCTTCAGGTATTAAAGATTCTAACTTATTAGAGGAAGATATATTAAACTCAAAGTTCTCTTTTTTTAATGTTACCAATACTTTTATACCTTTCACAGCAACTCAGAATATTGCTATTTCAGAATTACACATGGGAAAGCATATTACCAAGTTCATGCATTCATAAAAATACCACAGAATGGGTGGCTTCAACAACAGATAGGTAATTTCTCTTAGCTTGGGAGACTAGAAATCTAAGCATAGAGTCAGTTTCTTGTGAGAACTTTCCCCCTGGCTTGTAGGTGGTCATTTTTATCTGTGTCATAGCTTTTCCTCAGTGCTTATGCACTAAGAAAGAGGGAGAGAGAGAGAGAGAGAGGGGGAGGGAGGGAGAGAGAGAGAGAGAGGGGGAGGGGAAAGAGAGAGCACAAGCATGCATGCAGGTGAGCTCTCTGGTTTCTTTTTGTAAAAAGATATTTATCCTGTCAGATCCATACCCCATTCTTGTAATCTCATTTAACCTCAATGACTTCCTTAGAGACCATATCTCCAACTACAGCCATACTGGGGGTTACAGCTTCAACTTACAAATTTTGGAGTACACAAACTTCAGTATATAATAGAAAGTAAAGAAATCTAAGACAACTTAAAGAATTAAGGCAATATGTGAGATATCTCATTCAGTAGAAATAAAAGAACAGTACATTCCTGGGGAAAGTGTTTTTTTGTCTTTGGAAAAGCAATAATATTTACTTTTCAAATGTATTAGATGTCATGACATGATTAGATATAAATCTATTCAAACCAACCCTAAAATGAGGCCCCTTATATAAACACACGGCACAATTAGAATGAAACGGTCATCTTGATACTGCTCTACTAATGAGAATTGCCTCTATGAAATGACTATATTCATTTAATTAAAAAGCCCATTATGGATCTCATTCAAAATGTTGTTCACTGAACTCTTCAGAATAAATCTAGTTTGTTTTAGTGGAGTGTTTAGCAGTGTCATTTTTATTTGTTTTCAAAGATGGTAAAACAACAGGATCTTGGAAATTATAATGAGCCATTCACCACAAAAAGTCATAGTGAATGGCTTTTATAAGTTGGGAAAGCCTTAAACCAAAAGGGAGATCATGTCACCATAATACGTACGCTAAGAAAAAGACGAAAAAGAGGCTTCACACACAGGAGGGGAAAAATGCAACAATGATATAAATGGCGATTTTATCTATTTCCTACTCGCTCAGACAATTTTGAGGTGTATTTTAACTATTTTACTTATCTATCTGAGCAGGAATCAGATATGCTATGGTTTGAATGTGACCCCAAGTTTATATATGATAAACTATCCACAATTACAACAGTATTGAGAGGTAGAAACTTTATGAGGCAATTTGGTCATGAGGTCTCTGCCCTCATAAAAAAATGAATGCTAGTATTCTGGATGTAAGTTTCTTACAAAAGAATGAGTGTGGCATTTTTTCTCACTCTCTTTCTCTCTACCTTCCAGCTCCACTGTAATGCCATCTTCCATGTTATGACACAGCAAAAAGGCCTTCCCTGGATGTCATGAATCTTGAGCTTCCCAGTCTCCAGAACTATGTGCCAAATAAACTTTTGTTTATTATAAATTATCCATCTGTGGCATTCTGTTATAACAGCACAAAACAGACTAAGATGGGACTAATAAGACATTGTTACATTAGTAATATGTACAAATAAGTGTACTACTGGACTTTATACATAATTTCAATAGATTTAATCAATATAAAATTTTGAGGAAAGGCTTTTCAAAATGGAGGGTGGATATAAAAGTTTTAGTATATTAAAAAGTTAGAATTACAAATTTATAAGAAAAATGAATGTTTAAATATATTAGAATAGTTTATTATTTTAGGAAAAAAAGCAACCAGATTCTGACCTAAATTTACATTACAACATAAATTTCAGATGACATAAGACTTAAATATAAAAATGTAACCGTAATATTACTTGTTGAAAACATAAGCTAGTATTACTATACTCTAGAGCAGAGGTTGGTAAATTGTGGCCCATAAGCAAAATTTGGTCTGCCACCTGATTACCTGATTTTGTAAATGGAGGTTTATTGGAACATAGTTATGCCTACTCATTTGCACATTGTTTATGGCCTCTTTTGTACTGTAATAACAGAGTTGAGTAGTTATGAGAGAGATCATATGGCCCACAAAGCCTTAAACAATTACTATATTGGTCTGAATAGAAAAAATTACTTATCCCTGATCTAGATGTAAGGACCTTTTAAAACACCACAGTAGAGAGATGCCATAAAGAAGTATTATTCAGATGTCTTGGCTGATGAAGTATGTAAAATTTCTGCATGTAAAACTCAATCACTTATGCAAATTCAAAAGGAAAGATAAAATGAGATAATAACTTGGTGGAAAAAACGCATGAGATCATATCCTCTCATTTCTAAAATACCAAAAGTGAAAGTAAGAGAATAAAAAATATTGTCACAATGATTAAAAAATAAAGAAGGAAAAGAGCAGATATTAGAAGCAAAATATTTTAATTGATTTCTTGGGAATAACAGAAGATAAAGGAGTGTTAAATGATTTAGTAGAGTGGAAGAAATTGCATTCCAAAGGTCTACAAAGGGGATTCTGATGAAAAAAGGGCCTATTAGTCCCACCAATCACCTGAGATAGTGCAGCAGAATAGTGAATAGTGGGTGCTAAAAATATGTCTGAAAGGCCCAGTGTTTCTGACTGCAGAAAGCAGGAGGACAATTCTGCAAATCAACAGAACTGCTGAGGCTCCAGACTACAGGACATCAGGCACAGAAGAGTGCAGGATGAGGCTTACAGCTGGAACAGGGAGCGAATGTAAGTCAACATGCTAAACACAGAGACCTTTCCCTCTTCTCACAACCTGCTCCGTAAAATGAGTTGGAGAATAAAAGATTGTTACGTGAATTATACAATTCTGAGGAAAAAAACAAATAAGCAAAAATATAGACACACTGACATTTGATCAGAGAGGTCCTACCCCACCAAACAAACACACAAAAACAAAAACTAAAATACCCGGCTTTCTTTCTGCTCCCTGTACAGTGAAGCCACAAGGAAAAAATAAAGTCCCATACAAATTTTTCCATAAGCTTTTTAGTGCTTTAATTATTATATGAAGAAAACCCCCAGAAAGCAGAAAATGAAGCAATGGAAATCAAAAGAATAGAATCGAATATTTAAAGGATTAATCCAGGAGCTCCAACATATTACCAATCTAGAGAGGACACTTGCCTTAGTCCATTTTGTACTGCTATAGATTACCACAGACTATAGCAACAGAACTTTCTTTCTCAGGGTTTCAGAGGCCCTCAAGTATAGGATCAAGGCACCTGCAGGTTTGCTGTCTGATGAGGTCCTGGTCTGGGCTTCCAAGATGGCACCTTGAATACTGCATTGCATGGAGGAGGGGAACAACATTCCCCACATGGCAGAAAAACAGAAAAGAGTGTGAACTCACTCCTATTCTTCTTATGGTAGCATTAATACATTTATGAGGGCAGAGCCCTCCCGACCTGAATACCTCCCATTAGCCTCTACCACCTCAACACTACTGCATTAAGGATTAAGCTTTAACATGAGTTTTGAAGAGGAAAAAAACACTTCTTAACACCATTAGAGCCCACTTTACCTACCTGGTCAGTCCTATTTAGAACTGTTTTTCTAGAATATTTTTTGGATAATGTCCTTTTCAAATTCAAAAATACACTAGTTTAGACCATAAATTATCTGATCACACTATCAGACAATTAGAATTTCAAAGAAAAGAGAATAGAAAGATTTTAAACGAGAAAATTTTTAGTACAGGCTAGTGAAATGGCAAAGTACTAAGGCTAACTTTAAGTCCCAAACATGTTCCAAAGGGGAAAATAAAACACTAAAAATGTCCTTATGAAAATGATTAGGTGCGGTAACACAGATTTGTTTTCTTTTTACATCTCTAGCTATTGCCTTTCAGCTTCCTTTAACAGCTCACTTTCTTTGCTGTCCAGTTTTTCTTTCATAAATTTACACTTATGCTCTTTAAGCTTCTCAATCCATACTTTACCTTAAGATAATATGATCTGTAACCACTACTTCAAATTCCATCAATAGGCCAGTGACTCTCTAATTGATATGTTTGGCATATATTTTCCAATTGAGCTGCAGGTCCAAATATATCCAAATGCCCACCAGACATTTCCACTAAAAAGTACCTAAATATCCTCAATACCCATCATATTCTTCTTCTTTCATTACCTTCATCTCCAACTTGGCCCTATTCCAGGAATCTTCTTCACTGAAAAGCAACACTAAGTTGCAGAAGGCTTTGTTCTTAGTCATTTATTGACCCTTCCCTCTTCATTACCTTTATATTTAATTCATCACCGAGTCCTATTTATGTTTTCCTCCTGAATGTCCCCTGTATCTCTTTAACCCTTTGTATCATCACTGTTACCATCCTGCCTTGGTCTCACCTGAACTCCTGGGAGAGTCTTCTAACTGCTTTTCCATCATGCATTCTTACTTCCCCTCTAATCCATACTGCACGCTGTATATCAAGTGATCTTTTTAAAATATGGATGTGATCACAACAATTCGTTGCTTAAAATCCACTATGGTCATCCCAATTGCTCTTTTTAAAAAACTGATAAACAGTAGTTGTACTCAATTTCTCTTAATAGTTTGAAAACAAAAATATCTTATAAAAGCTTAAGTAATCTGTCTTCTCCCTCCATTTCTGTATTCTGAATCACTCATATCCATAGTTCCACTAGACTAGCCATAATAAATTTTCTTTAATTTCTCTAATCTAGGGGTTTTCAAGGTGTGATGTCTGGACCAGAAACAACAGCATCAGGCACTTGTTTGAAATGCCTTTCTGGGAATACTTGTACCCTGACCCAGTCTGCTAAATCATAAGCTCTACACAAGGCTCAGAAATGCCTTTATGGCACAAGCCTTCCAGGTGATTCTGATGTGCTCTATAACTTGAGAACCACTGAACCTTTGCACACTAATTTATTCTCTAATAACTGTCTTCTTTCTCGTTTTTTCTTACTTTCTAAAAATCTTCTAGATTTCAGCTGAAATTTTATTTATTCTGGGAAATTTTCACTGACATTCCACCTTTTCTTATGTTTAGTTGAGAATTTCTTTTAATAAACTAGTACTTATTTGTGCATTTTCTTTCAAAACAGCTATTTTAATACGTGAATATATATTTATATATTTATATCATTATGTGATTAAATATCTATTTCCCTACCTAGATATTATACATTAGGATGGCCTGAACCCAGTTAGATTGACTCATAAATTTTCAAGAATGGTGGCATATAAAAAATGCAGAATAAATATAATTAAATTACTATATGTTAAACATAGAGATAAAATAGTTACAAAAGTACATAATAAAAAGAAGACAATTAACACATTGTATTGTTAGTGACAAGCATTCGCTGATTTAAGACAATAGATTATATGTCATTTTATAAAACTTACTGAATTAAAGTGTCAGCTAAACATCCTAAGCAAGTGCCATTTACAAATACAAATTACATTCAAATACACCAATTGCTTATAATCACTAATAATTTAATGAAAGATAAAAAGGCTTTAGTTATACAGAGCATGATTACACAAGGCTCATTTATAAACAAGGATCTTTGTTAAATTATTTTTCTTAAGTTCTTTTGCTTTCAGTACACAATGGCCTTTGTTCAACTATGTTTGTTTTGCATATGTTTTATACAAGAATCTTATAATGTTCAACAAAAACCAAATAATAAAAGAGACTAAATAGTCCAATGTTTTATCCTTGGGAACAGTTGTTAAATTATTTTTCTTAAGTTCTTTTTCTTTCAGTGCACAATGACCTTTTTTCAACTATGTTTGTTTTACATATGTTTCATATAAGAATCTTATAATGTTCAACAAAACCAAATAATAAAAGAGACTAAATAGTCAAATGTTTTATCCTTGGGAACAGTGATTTACTGGAAAGAGCTTGAACTAAACTCCAGGATTACTGGATCCTCACATTCTGAATTATGTTGCCTGGTAATTAAGTAACATAGGCATGTTCATGGAGGACCATGCTTCCAACATTGATTCAGCTGTGTGTTTTCTACCTGTGATTGCTGACAGACAGAGGCTGAGGTGCTTTAGTCACAGGCATGCACTAAAGTAGAAAGATGATGATTTAAGGTCTGAACTATAGCAAGATGTCTGGATTGACTGATAAGACAGCACTTAAACATCTGCATCCCTCTACAGAGGCTTAGGCCAAAGTAAAAACCCTCTATCTCAATAAGTTATGTATTTGGGTCACTGGTTTTAAGAAAGAGACAGCTTAGAAAAGTGACCTAGAAAATTGAAAAGTTAGGACTTAATTGGAAGAAAAAAATGAAAAGGTAATAGGTCTTGCTCTCGGTTTGCCAAAGAAGGTTGTGAAATAGTATCCTCTTGCCCTTTCTTTACACTCACTAAAAGAAGATTATTTATATTGGGATCTTTCCATGATGACTAGTGTGAAAATAAGGTCACCCTTGCTCAGTTCTCCTCCAAATGCTCTTTTCTGTGAAAAATATAATTCTAATTTGGTGTCACAATAAATGTGTAGTGAGAGGCCCTGTGGAATTAATACCTACTAGTGTATTTTCTAGAAGAAAATGTCTGCCCCTTTTTATAAGCCTGAAACTCACAGGTCTTTTTTTTTTTTTTTTTTTTTTTTTTTTTTTAATCTCTTTTTTTTTTCTTTTTTTTTTTTTTTTTTTGACGATTAACATTTCTGATACTATCCCCACTCTCCCTTCCTTATGATAGTGACAGGAGCCAGCCAAATGCCTAGGCAGATAGGGGCATGACTCTGCTGAAACCCCACCTCCAAGCTGAAGACAGTCTAAAGCATGAAAGCCAAGCTACGAGTTAAATCCTTGGACCAGATTAAGAACATGTTTTTCAGTTTGGTGCACTTTCCTCTCATTGGTCCCCCCCCTTCACCTATTTTACATATACTAACCTTTTTCTAATTGGTATTCTACACTGTCATGCCCACCTTTGAGTTGCGTCTTTGCTTTCACCTATTTTGCATATTCATAAACCAATCAGCATTCACTCCCCATTCTAAGTCCTACAAAGACCCCAGACTCAGTTGGTAGAGGGGAGACAGCTTGACTTCAGCGAAGAGATAGCCTGACGTTGGGGAAGAGACAAACTGACTTCAGAGAAGACAAACTGCCCTTGTCGTGCCCTCTCCAGCTCTCTTCTCCACTGAGAGCCATTTTCGTCAGTCAATAAAATTCTTTGCCTTCACTACCCTTCAACTGTCCTTGTGATCTCATTCTTCTTTGACGCTGGACAAGAGCTCAGGACCACAGAATGCGGGTGCACAGAAAAGGCTGTCACGCAGGCCCTCACCCTCACTGGCAGAGGGCAGCCACCCCATGAGATGAGGCAAGGGGACAACTAAGCCGCTGACACCCTAGCATCTATCAGACTGTGAACAGTGGAACTAAAGTAGCACTGTATCACCCCACCTGGGGTTTCTAGGTCCTGCATTTGCTCACTTGTGCCTAGTCTGGCTGTGGGTCCTGCATGGAGCTTGTTCCCATGTTGGCACCTGCAGCATCCAGCCAGATCCCTAAATTGCTTGCCTACATGCTCCTTCCCACAAGAGATTGAGTGTGGTGGGCCAAGTAGAGAGGGCACCACTGCTGTGAGTCTAGCAGAGAAGCCAAGAAAAATCCTCCATCATTAGTTCATACCTCTTTAGCCACCTAGACCATGTCACAGCTTCCTAAAGTGTCTTTCTGACTTCTGGTGTTCCCCCTCTAATTCACTCTCTAGGCTGCTACTCAGATTAAAGTTTCTATAATATTGCTGTGATTATGCCCATCCTTCCTGTTTTAGCTACCATGTACTTTCAGCTAATGGCCAAATTCCTTATCAGAAGAATAATTTTTTTCTGTGATCCAATAGCAGATTTCTTATTTGTTCTTGTTTGCCACCAAAATATGCCTCCACCTACCATGTGCCATGTGTACTCACTCCACAGGCACAGGTAGTTCAAACATAAGACATTACTTAATTGTCTTTGACTATATCATGTTGTTTAACACTTTCAAGCCATTATACTTGCTGTGTTCGTTTGCCCAAAATGTTCTATCCCTTTCCAATGGTTTTCTGTTTGGTCAATTCTTAGTTCTCCTTCAAGATGTCTCATGTTCCAACTCCTATTTGAAAACTTCCCCATTTATCTCTCCTTTCTTCTCGGTGAGAATCATAATCATTCCCTCTTTAACACTCTTTTTTTCTCCATGCATCCATCAAGGCATGATATGTTAGACATTGGTAACAATTCTGTGGATTTTTTTTTATAAACCTTGCCATTTTTTACTTTTATTGAGCTGTTTGTTAGTGAATGGCTCAGACAAATGAGCACTTTAATAAGGATGTCTTGAAAAATATAAAGATTTTAAGGTTTAAAGAATGAATCACTAAAAATTAATTTCAAGCAATATAATGAACATAGTAATAGCCATTTTTGAAGGTCTGGGATGTGGGGAGAGGAAGAATGGAGAAAGGAAAGCCGCAACAATTCACCATGCCTGAGAAGACACAGAGATCTCACATAAAATGAGGTCATTAAGCAAGTGTATTGATTGTCATTTCTAATTCCCTGACCATCAAAACAAAGTGATCCTTGCAAATACTAAGGGCTTTTTTTTTTCAAGCTAGAGATTGCTATGGTTTGGATGTTTGTCTTCTCTAAACCTCATGATGATTAAATCCTTGAGCTTGGAGATGGGGTCCAGCGGGAAGTGTTTGGGTCATTGGGGCAGGTTCTTCATGGATAAGTTTTACACTTGGGAGGAAGTTCTCACTCTGTTTGATCCCATGAGAGCTGGTTATTAAAAAGAGCCTGGTACCACCCCTCTTTTTTTTGCCTCCTTCCTCTCTTGCTATGTAATCACTTGTACATACTGGAGAATTATGAGACAGATTAACCTTTATTCTTGTAAAGTGCCTAGCCTCACATATCCCTTTATAGCAATACAATAGACCAAGACAGATTTATTCAGAATTGTGGAGAGCCATATTTTTACATATGTTCTATAATTTGACAGTTTTTAAAGTCTTGTATTTTAGAGTACAAAGAAATGTTGATGGAAGTACTTTTTTAGTGAATTCCATCTTCATATTTTCATTCTGTGTGGCATAACAAATTATAATGGGACCACTTTAATCAACTTGTTTTTTCATCTTGCTAATTTCCAAGTCTATTTGGGACATCCATTAAAGTCAATATCCTTAATTTAATGGAAGATTTCCTTCTGAAGTTGCTACATTTTTTTTCGGTCTAAATTAACACTGAAGATACATAATGGATGTGTTAAATAGATAATGCTATTAATGGGAAAAAATGCATAAATTACATAGAAGACCAATGATTTTCAGAGCATCTGTTTGACTTTCAAGAGTTTAGATTCTCTTATTGAGTGAACAAGCATTTTGAGGAAAACAAGCCTTTACCCTGTGTTCGGTATTACCTTAACTTTTTAATCACTATGGCAAAATTTTTAATCAATGCTATCCTATTTTTATTTTAGTATGGATTTAGCACAAGGAAGAGTATAAGCTAATAGTCAAACGCATGTAAACCACACTTTCCAAAAATAACTTATGGATTTGGGTGGACTATCAGTGGGAGTTATTATTTAGGAAACATAACAAAATGGAAATGCAGAAGTTTCTGGTAATCAGATTTCACGATTTTCAAATGTTTAAAGGGGATAAATGTACAAGACTCTCTTCAAATTTGATGCTTCCCCTTCCCCTTCCCCTTTATACGTGACTAATATATAAAATCAGCAGCATAAATTTTAAATGTTTTGTAGATTTCTGTTTTGAATTTGATATTTGAAACCATTTAGAAAAACACAGCTAGTAAGATTCAAAAACTGTTAATCATATAGTTATCATGTATTGATTGTCTTTACAAAATATGTGGACATTTAGATACTATCATATTCCTTAACCAGCATTTCTTATTAGTAAATGCAGCACACATATTTCTTACTTATTTTAGTAATTACAAAATTCTTAGGAAATGGCCTTTATGAATTCCTTTTTTTTAAGTCTCTACTAAAAATAGAGAATAACAATGCTTGAGATTCATTAGTTTGATTACGCTGGAATCGTTTGTGTTCACTCTGTGGAAATAATGCCTCATTTTATATTTCCAAAGCCCTTGCACTCCCTTTGTGTATTGCTTTGTCTTTCTCTCATATATGAATACATTCACATACTCACATACACACACACACAGACACATGTGCACACACACACAATTAAGACATTTGGCAACCAGGCAAGATATTTGTTTCATTGAGCATTCTATATATTAAGATACCAAATAATCTATCACAAAAAGGTTAATGAGCATCTAGATGAGATGAAACCCAAGGGTTTTAAATGTTCATTGGATGATTTTACATGCAGCCCTGGCTTCCTGCTTTATCTATACCTCTGGAAAAATATCTCAAATTGCAGAGAAAAATGGTGAAATCATAGGTGCAATAAAGGTCATGGTGTTTGGATGGTAAATTTGCTAACCTAACTACCCATATTTCTTATGGGGATAATTTTTTAAAGAACTAACAAATATGCTTACAATATAGTCTCAGAAAATATTTTATAATCCTCTGGCTTTTTTAAGTGTATTTAAAGACTACAATTTAAGTACTTGATCAGTAATTTCAAAGTGACATTAATAAAGCCAAATTAGAATGTGTCAATAGGTTTTGACCAAAAAAATCTCAACAACCTATTATCAAAATTATATTAAAAGTATAGTCTCAGAAATATTCTGGCTCTATTACTACAATACAATAGCTTTTGAGTTTTTAATAGCATAGCTCATTCCAACAACCATTAAAACCCTCATATGGGATTGTTAAAATAGAGATAAAAGGAACCACAGAAGAGTTGACTAATAATAACTGTCATTAGGTTCTCCCATGCTTCCTAAATTTCAAAACCCAGATATCTTGATAGAATGTGTAGCTGAAGAAGAAACAGAATAAGGATTTGGTAGCCCTTATTATGAATGAGTTCCATCACATAAACCATGGGCATCATTGCATGCGTCAGTTTCTGTGTGGGTCACTAAGGACACACAGCCATTAGTGTGTAAAATACTAGAATCCTGATTGTTATAGAAGCTACATGCTATCCAAATGTAAATTTTAACTCTTAGACAAAAAAGAGAGAAAGAGACATAAGAGAAAAATGGTAAGTGGCTGCCATGGGCCATTTAAACTCATCCTGACTTATGTAAAGTACTACTGACTATAAAAAATCTCTTTCCTTAAAACTTCCACAGCATTTCTCTGTGCCACACATTTAGTACCCACCTACACTGATTTGCATTGTTATTTATTCCTGCAAAGATCACTGTATAACTTTTTAAGCTAGACCACAAAATCCCATAATACAAGGTTGGTGCTTTATAAGATTTTGATTTCTCCCTACCTCCAATGCATTTATTAAATGTGTTGCATGATTAAAGTGCTACATAAATACTTACTGGATTATTTTTATAGAACCAAATATAGCCTTATGCAATCAATAGAAGCTCAGCAAATGTTCTTGAATATAAGTTTAAAATATAATTGATAATCAGACAAAATTATTCTGTAGGCTATGTTATTGTAAGAAAAGGTCTCCAAAATAAAATTAGAAGCATACAAATCAATTCAAGAAACATAACTATATAAATAGAACTAGGGCTTTTGAAAACTACTGTGTTTCTTGCTTGGCTTCTCACAGGTCTATGGGAGGATTTAGGCTTCTAGGCACCTGTGATGTGTTCCTCTTCTGCTGGACCTCACCAGAGCTTGCCTTTACTCAATCTAGCCAAGTTTGCACACTGTTTTTAAATTCAGTATTAGAAAGCTTCTGGACCCTCAAAATTAATGTGACACCAAATCAAAGAGATAAATAATATAGATAAAGAAATAGAGATGAACAAATTAATAAGAGCTTTTCTTAGTGGTTTTCCCTGGGGAAAATTATTAATGTATTCAATTTTATGATGAGCTTTCATCCAAGTTCCCACAATTAAGATGACAATTCCTTTCCTATTTAGGCTTCAGGAAATAACTACTTTTTAAAAAATGAGAGTTAGATGAAAAACACGTAGTCATTGAGTAGGGAAAAACTGACCAAAATGTAAGGGGTAAAATCCCAAAACTAACAAAGAAAAAAGTGATTCAATCTATCTTCAACTTCTGCTTGCAGGGCTAAGTTTATTAAGTTAAAGAGCTTCATATTCTCCTATACTTTTAACATTAAGTTATAATTCTAACCACTAAAAATAAGTCACTGGTTTTGGTTTGGCCAAAAAGTCCCCATGTTGCCTACTTCAGAGACTCTAGAAAATACTAAACTGTAAAAAATACAGTATTTTTAAAGCAAGTGAGAATGAAAGAAAGTTGAGGAAAGAAAGGAAGAAAGAAAGAGAAAAAACAGAAAGAGAAAGGAAAGAGGAGGGAGGGAGCAAGGAGGAAAGAAAAAAGAAAGGAAGGATCTTGTCATAGGACATATATACAGACATACAACTATTGTGTAATACAATATATAGCTGTATTGTGCAATATACATACACATATATATATACAACTATTGTGTAACATATATATGTGTATATAAATAAATATATATATATATATATATAGTTTCAATTTCCCCCTACCTTCAATGCATTTATTAATGTCTTGCACAATTAGTGATAAATATTTGCTGTATTATTTTTATAGAACCAAATATAGCCTGATGCAATCAATAGCAGCTCAGTAAATGTGCTTTTATATAAATTTGTATATGTATGTGTGTGTATATACATATGTATATATATATATTTTTATGTATATATATATTTTTTTTCTGGAAACAGGTTTATTTCTAACCCTAGCTGCCGAAGTGATTTCTAAAGGGAAAAAGCTTACAAGGAAGAACAAACAGAGAAACTGACATCTTTGTCTTCTAGCATTCAGAAGACAGGAGAGATTTGTCTTATAAATGGTAAGGGGGAAAATAATCAGGAAAAGAGGGCAAATTTTGAGGCCAGGAAAAGAGGACAAGATGTGGGAAAGCCTATTCGTTGCCTTATTTCATGTTGTCCTTGAGATAATGGCTTTATATTCTCTATCAGTATTCTTTGCTCTCCTATGTTCACTCTTTAAAAAGTACTAGGCAAGGTCAGTGACTTACAACTACACAGTACATGTCAGGGCAGAGGGAACAACCCAATGTGTGCATTTTGAAACGATTTTCTATAATGTGGCACATACCTTGTTGTTCTATACTCTTTGGAAACAGTTACATGCAAAACCAATTACAGATAGTTATCAACAATGGCACAGAGGACATAATTTCTGAGAAAATAAATTTTTCTATTTTTAGTGTAGCTTTGTACAGCAATGAAAAATACTGCATTTTAGTTCAGTATAAGTTTAACCATTCTCTTACAGCAAATAGAAAATAATCGTTTGCTAATTACATATCATTTCACAAAAAATTTGAACCCATGTATTACAAAAATGTATACTATAGTTATAAAATAATATATTAAAAATCAAAGATATCCATCTGTCTTTTATTCAAATACCTTTTAAAATTCTCAAAACATTAAGGGTATATATGTATTCTTCAGAAATTCCATTTCTTTTCTCTACCAGTTTTCATCAAGAGAAAATGAATGGGGAATATCCTCACAGTTTGATTATTTGAACCTGAGCCACTGGAGAATGGTAATTTGGATACTTTCTGGCTTTGATGGAGTTTAGTGCACTCTTAAATTTCTGCGTTCATATGTAAAAGCAGATGATTTCTTTTTCTTAAATGACAAATGGGTTCTGTGAGTATAGCTCATTCGTAGTGAACTTTACAAATGACTCACACCATATATGACTTGTGTAATTACATTTACATTTCCTTGTCATATTTACTCTAAAATGTCACTGAGTGCTTTTTTAAGTAGATCTGTATGGTACACCAAAGATGAGAAAACTGCAGCTATTCATTTCTTATTAATTCTAGCCCTTATTAGGTTCATAAGAAAAATGAATTAAATTCATTTGCTAGGGTCGACTATCGTATTTTACTTGAGTTTCTCTCTGACTCTCTCTTCTTTCTTTCCCCTAGAAGAATTGCTGCTGCAAAGTCACACTGAAAGCTAATTACCATGTTGGAGAGATGTGGCATTTTACTCGGAAAGGTCACATGGCATAGTGAAAAGAGCACTAAACTTATAATTAGAAGTCCAAAGTTCAAAGCTGGGTTCTCCTCCTGTCTAGCACCTCTTCAGTCCTGCTCACCTTTAATCAACAATGTCACCATGGGCAAAGCAAGTGTGTTTTCATTTCCTTAGGAGCCCTTTCTATTTTAAACACTTCTTATAATGACCAGAAAAAAATTTTCTAAATGTGAAACATTTCAAAATATTAAATTTATCTACAAATGAGATTGAAAACCAATTGTTAAATAAAAATATTTTCTTTCCACATAACATTGTCCTATAACAGCTAGATGGAGCTTAAAAATTCACCATACTTATGTCTGTGCAAGATGACCTATACTTTTAAAATATGCTTTTCATTCTTCAAGCATTTTATAGCAATGGATAAGAAATTAAGTTTGCCTGAAAATAATAGTGGTCTTCATATCACTTGAAATAAAAAAATTCCAAAACTGATGCTCCTCAAAAGGTATATAGGAAGAATTGTCAAGAAAAATTAAAAGTCAAAAATGTGACTTTCAGGGCATGCTTAAGGTGGAACAAAGGGGCCATTTATCCCAATATAGCCGAAGAGGAAGAACTCAGATATGTATGAGAGATAATAGCTACCTCATTCACGATATCTTGTTTTACCAGTTTGCACAGTTCATTTTGGAAAGTATGCATACCATATGGACTCTACCACTTTCTGACTTGCTATCCTTTGGCAAGTATTAGATTTCCCTCCCATGATCACCCTCATGGGCTTAGCCATTCATTACCTACCAGTACACTCCACTGTCCTTGTTCAAGTAGCCTGCATAGTGTACTCTTTGTACTGTGGCACTAAACAATGAGACTTTAGATGTCTAAACAATTAAGTGTGATTATAATAGGCAATGATGACTCTGTAAACTGAGAAACAAAGTGGAGCATGATGCATGGCTTTGGAGATTGTTGCTAGCTAAAAGGGCCAAAGTTTCATCCGTTACCAAATTCTGAGATACCTCAGTTAGAGGAAACTATAACCATTGGAGGTCCAACAAACAAACTGTTACTTTTATCTTACTCATGAGATCATTTAACTTACTGTGTTTCAAGACAGTTTCTTTCATCTTTGGATAACTCAATTATTATAGTCTCCAAAAGCTCTTTCCATGTACCTACTAAATACATATTAAGTCTTATCAGGGGACAGAAAAAAACAAATCTACTTCTTTTTTTTATCATGATGATTCTTTAAATATTTGGTAATATTAGCCTAGCTTTTTTTTTTTCTTTTTGGTCAAGATAAATATTATTTCTTCAATCAAATTTATGTATATTCCTATTCATACATCATTTTAGCTGCTCTCCTATGAAGATGCTCCAGCTGTCTACATTTATTTCCCTTGTGGTTTTCAAAAGAGCATGTCATAATTTATTTGTTATTTAGCCATAATAAAACTATGGGATAACATGCTTTCTTATTCAAGATATTATAATACTATTAATTTAATACATATTGCATTAGCTTTTATTAGTCTCATAATATAGCTAGCTTTTATAGAGTCTAATAAAACCCTTGAGTCTATTTTTAAACTGTTATTATGACAAATGTTAAATATATGAAAATTAGACTAATACAATAAAACCCCCATATGTCTGTCACTCAGCTTCAACAATTTGAACTTACAGACTATTATAATAAGACATGAAGTTGGTTGAATGTTATCTATAAGGAAATGAAGAGAGAGACAGGACATATTTAACTAGGATTTGAACTGTCAAGCTTGTACAAGTAGTTATGTAAGGAAAAAAACAATACATGCCTTAGAATTTCACTCTTGCTATAACATAGAAAATGAATTATGAGGAATGTGGTAGATAGAATAATATAATACTCCCCACTCAAAGATGTCCATACCCAATCTCCCGAACCTATGACCACACTAGTTTGCATGGCAAAGGAGAATTAAGTTTGTAGATGTAAATAATCAGCTGCCATTAAGTAGGGAGATTATCCTGAATTATTTGGGTGAGCCCAATATAATAATCACAAATGAGTAATATGAAAGCAGAAGTTAAGGTAAAATGTAGATACAGAAGAAAAGCAGAGTGAAACATAACACGGCTGGCTTTGGAGGTAAAATGGGGCCATGAACCAAGGAATGTGGGCAGCCTCTAGAAACTGGAAAAGGAAATAAACTAGATTGTCCCCTAGAGCCCCTAGAAGAAATGTAGACTTACTCACACCTTGATCTTAGCCTAGTGGGATCTGAGTTTGACTTTAAAACTACAGAAATGTAAAATAATAAATCTACATTGTTTTAAGCCATTGAGTTTGTAAGACTTTGTTAAAATAGTTATAGAAAACAAATACAAACTAGCTAACTTTAATGTTAATTGCATTGCTCAGAATATCTTCTATTACTTCAGATACAGCATATGTCCCAATTTTCATTTCTATAATTAATTAAAATGCCTACAGGTGCAAAACAAGGCAAGTAATATATCACATAGTGGTTAAGGATGTAATTTTGAAATTAAACTTACCGGGTTTGCAATGTAACTTTGCCAGTTACTATTCACGTGACCTTGTATAAAGTATTTAACCTCTTCTGCCTTAGTTTTCTAATTTAAAGAATGTGCATAAGATTTCATAGAATATGAGAATTAAGAATGTTAGAGCATATATGTAAAGCATATAGCAGTGGCTTGCATATGAACAATTGTAAATAGTTATCATTATTTTGATTTTTCAAATGATTTACCCATTATCCTCAAGCAGAAATTGTTTGAAATCTAGCTTATGTTCATTGTCTTGTCAACAAGGAAAATATCAGAAGACTTGTCAAATGCCTGGCTTAAATCCAGCCGCTTTCTGTAGTGTCTCTAATATTCCCTGATTTGTTAAGCTACTAACCATATTAAAAGAATAATTTACATTAGTCTAACATGACTTAGTCTTTGCAAACCCATATTGAAGTAGAGTTGTGTCTGTTTCTCCTTTCAGGTACTGAATAAGCTCACTCGTAATTGGTTGAAGAGTTTCATCTAAAATCAATGTCAGTCTTACTTGACTAAGTTTTCCCAGTGCCCCTCTATCCTCCATGCTGCTTAATTCCAGAAACCATATTTAGTGCTGCTTGTATTATAGGCCTTGTGAATGAATGCCTACCAGAAGCTCATGGTCTATCAAAGGCCATTCTTAGGATCAAAGAGTCTCAGATTATTCCTGATTTCTGTAGATGATGATGATCTACAGTGGCCACAGTGTATAACAGTGTTTCCAGATTTTTTAACTTCAGGATTTATTTCTTAATTGGAGCTTCTATCTATTACTACCAACAACACTGTCCTCTCTTGCTTGGTATCTCCAAACATCTGAAGAAAAATGAGCTATCATGTCTTAAACAGCAATTATTTAGGCAAATGATAAAAGTAAATTTAAAAATTAGTAGGGGTGAAGTAGAAAATGTCCTACATGACTTGGCTTTTACGGTAAAAGAAAGAACCAATCTTATTTGTGCTTTGGTAATAAGGCAGTTTGTAGCTGTTCTCAACTGCTAAAATATCAGTAGAAAAAAAATAGGCATGGTAGAATGCCATGTGTTAGATCCAAATACCTTTAGCCTTCAAGAATGGGGAAGTACATGAAAATACATGAGATAGAAGCCCAGATTTTGGTAAATATGTTAAGGAAAACATGCAAATAAAGTCACAAAAACAGTCAAGAACAGAAAGTACACAAAATGAAAAGTTTGACCATGCAGACTATATTAGTTTTCTGACTTTGGCATGCTAAATAAAAAAAATTAAAATAAGATGCAGGTGATAAATATTAAAAAAAATCTTTCACATTGTGTACTTTTAAAATAGAGCATCTTGCTAGTTTTGTGAACAAAAGATGTTGGTAGTTTGATAGGAATAGCATTGAAGCTGTAGATTGCTTTGGACAGCATTGCCACTTTAACAATATTGATTCTTCCAATCCATGAGCATGAAATGCTTTTTGAATTGTTTGTGTCATATGTTATTTCTTTTAAGAGTGTCTTATAGTTGTTCTTGTAGAGATCTTTCACCTTCTTCATTAGATGTATTCCTGTATATTTCATTTTTTGGTGGCTATTGCAAATGAAATTGAATACTTGATTTAGCTCTCAGCTTCAATTTTATTAGTATATAAAAATCCTACTTATTTGTGTACATTAATTTTGTATTCTGAAACTTTATTGAAGTTGTTTATCAATTATAGGAACTTTTGGCAGAGTCTTTAGGGTTTTCTGGGTATAGAATCATATTATCTATAAAGAGAGATGTTTGACTTACTCTTTTCCTATTTGGATGCCTTTTATATGTTTTGCTTTTCCCTGATTGCTCTGGCTAGGACTTCCATTATTAAATAGAAGTGGTAAAAGTGGGCATTCATATGAAACAGAAAAAGAGTCAAATCAATCCTAAGCAAAAAGAGCAAAGATGGAGGTATTACATAACCCAACTTCACACTATGCTATAAGGCTACAGTAACCACAACAGCATGATACTGGTACATAAACAGACACATAGACCAATGGAACAGAATAGAAAACCCAGAAAAAAAAAAGCTGCACATCTACAACCATCTAATTTTTTACAAAGTGAACAATAATAAGCAATGGGGAAAGGACTCCTTAGTCAATAAATGGTTCTGGAATAGTTGGCTATCCATATACAGAAGAAGGGAACTTGACTTCTATATTTCACCATATGGAAAAATTAACTCAAGATAAAGATTTAAATGTAAGACCTCAAACTGTAAGAATACTAGAAGTAAACCTAGGTAACACCATTCTGGACATCAACTTTGAGAAAGAATTTATGACTAAGTCATCAAAAGCAATTCAGCGAAAACAAAAATTGACAAGATGGAACTTTTACACAGCCAAAGAAACTCTCAACAGAGTAAACAGACAACCTACAGAATGGTAGAAAACATTCACAAACTATCCATCCAACAAAAAACTAATACCCAGATTCTATAAAGAACTTAAAGAAATTAACAAGCAAAACACAAATAACCCCATTAAAAATGGACAAAATACATGAGCAGCCACTTCTCAAAAGACATACAAGTGGCCAAAAACATGAAAAACTGTTCATTATCACTAATCATCAGAGAAATGCAAAGCAAAACCACAATGACATACCATCTCATTCCAGTTAGAATGGCCATTATTAAAAAGTCAGAAAGATTCTGGCGAGGTTGCAGAGAAAATAAAACACTTATATACTTACTGTTGGTGAAAATGTCAATTAGTTCAGCCACTGTGGAAAGAAGTTTGAAGATTTCTTAAAGAACTTAGGACTACCTTTGATCTAGCAATTCCATTATTATGCATATATCCAAAAGAAAACAAATGGTCCTGAGGGAATGTGTTCTCTTTCTGGGTCCACAAGGGGGCATACTTTTAACGGCAAGAACTTCCTAACACCATGCCCTGCTCCCATCTCTCTCCATATGGGATATTTAATGGTTTATGTTTAACTTTCTCAGGCACAGGTTTGGGGGGATGGGTGGAGACTAAAAGTCAATCACTCCAGGGGAAGTTCTAAGAAACTCCTTTCATTGGCCTGGGGTCTGAAAGAAGGTGGGGGTTCCTCCCAGGTTAAATGTCCCTTTCTTCCACACCGCTTTAAACCCCATGTTTAAATCCCTTCCATGAACACTCTCATGCTTGTGGAAGCTGTTCTTCTCTCTCCTGAATTTTCCCTCTGAAGTCCCCTTCCACAAACACTCCCTTCCTGGAAGCCTGTCTTCCCCTCCTAAACTCCATCTCTCTCTATTCCCATCCACTCTGTGTGGAAGCTGCTTTCCTCTCCTAAATTCCATCTTTCTAAATTCTCTCATTCAGTGTAAAAGTTAGCTGTTTATTTCACTCTCCTCCTGTTTCTCTTTCTCTAAACAAATAAGTCACTTTCTACAAACACTTTTAAGTCTGGCATTTACTGTGCCTCTTATTGGTCTCCTCATTCTTAAAAAGCCCGGAGGCCAAAAACCTGGAAGAACATCCTCTCAGGGGAGCTAAGGGCACCCTAAACCCCAATATTACATTTTGGTGAGTCAGCCACGAGGGGGGTACACCAGAAGAGCGGTATAACCGAGAAGAATGCTTTAAAATCATGAGTAAAACTGGCCCTATTCTGCCCTGTCTCTTTAAGAACACGAAGTGGTGCGGCCCAGCCCATCTTAAGTGGCATGAGCCAGCCATAATTAAAAGCACAATTTTTTTACCTCCAAACTCTGCTTTCCCTCTCCTTCTCCATCCTTCGGATATTATCTCTGGGACCAAAACCTGCAGGAGCCTGTGGGGTGAAAAGGGTAACCAACCCCTGCTTCTGCTCCTTGCCAGCTGGGAACAGCCCAGCCCGGGAGTTAAACCCAGCATGCACTAAGGTCGGCCAGAGGAAAACAGAGGCGAAGGGCGATGTACAGCCCAAGCCTGCAGGGGACCGGGGAGTGCGGCAGCCTGGCGCACAGTTCTGGCAGGCCTCTCTGACATTTTCCAGTCCCAGGCAGCAGGGTAAAAAGGCTCCACAGGATGCACGGGTCCCTGTGTGGGCAGCGGCTTGGGGAGTGGCCCCACTGCGCAGGTGGTTCTGGTTGGGTCAACATGGCAACCAAATGCCGCGGGAGCAGGAAATCTCACAGCCGGCCCAGCAGCAGCTGCAAATGTGGCTTTTTAAGCTAACGCAGAAAGCAGCTTTTTCCCTCTGCCTGTGCGGCTGAGGGAAAAGAAGCGGCTGCTGGCCGTCAGCCCCGCCTGATTTTAGGCACGCCACATGGCCTCACGGTGCAGCATTCTCATCCAAATATGGCTTTAAAAAGCTTTCTGCCTTTATTTAAGACAAGTGGCCCGTTGCACAGTTGGTTAAGGAGTAGGGCCTTCAACTGCAAGGTTGCTGGTTCAAATTCCCAGTGGAGTCAGTCTCCTGTTTCTCTCTCTCTCACTAAATAAAACACTTTCTACAAACACTTGTAAGTCCCGCACTGCTCCGTGGTCCCTTCTCTCATTTTTAAAAGGGCAAAGGCCAAAAACCTAAAATAAGTCCTCTCAGGGAAGCTAAGGGCACTCAAAACTCCTAAACCCCAATGTTACTGTCCTACCGAAAGGACACCTGCATTCATATGTTCATTGCAGCAGTATCCACAATAGCAAAGTCATGGAATCAACCTAGGTACCACTCAATGGTGGACTGGATTAAGAAAATATGTTTCATATACACCATGGAATCCTATGTAGCCATAAAAATAACAAAGTCATACCTTTTGCAACAACATGGTTGCAGCTGGAGATCATTACCCTAAGCAAATTAATGCAGCAGCAAAAAACAAAACACCACATGTTCTCAATTATAAGTGGGAGCCTCAGTATGAGATACTCATGGACATAAGTTGTCAATAATAAAAACTGGGGATTACTAGACCAGGAGGGGTGGTAAGCGGCAAGGGTTGAAAACCTACCTATTTGCCACTATGCTCAGTACCTGAGTGATGGGGTCATTTGTGCCCCAAACCTCAGCATCACTAATTATGTCCATTCAACAAACCTGCAGGTGAACACCCTGAAATTAAAATGAAAATTGAAAAAAAGTTTGAAGGCACAAATAAGTAAATGAATAAAAAACAAATAGAGCATCTCATTCCTGTGTTGTCTCCCGTGTATCTAAAAATAACACTTTTAGATCCCTTAGATGTCTTGTGAAATTGTGTTGTGATCCTTTCTTTGTCCAACAAGTGAAGCTCACTCTGATTTGGGAGTGAATAGATAATAGTTACATATAGCCCAAACCTTTCCTTGGGATGTGTTTCACATGGGAAGGATGTACACCTGTGGTAATGGGTATAGCCAATGGTCTGCTAGTGATAATTCTCACAGTATACTTACTCATTGCACCCAAAAATAATATTCTGTTAATGTAGATTACTGTTAGATAATAAAACATTCTATTAATAGAAGCCCAAATTTAAACTGGTTGGTAAATATATTTTATTTCATAAGTAAAATGTTTTGCTTTTTGATATTTTGTCTTTTCATTAAATATAGAAAGTAGTAAAAAATTAGAACTAGATTTAAAATTCCATTGGACAGGTGACACATATACTCTTATTTAATACTATGAATCACTAAAAAGATGATTAAATATATAGTCAGTATTAAATACATTCTTGACAATTTCCAGTATTTCCCAGTCAGTTGGTCTCTGATGCTGTCCCTCTATTCTGCAGGTAATTAAGTAATTTTTCTTAAGATCTTACTAGAAGTTAATGATGGAGTTAAAAACATAATTTATTTCTTCAAAGTCCTTCTGTGCTCCTTTCACCTCAGTGTGGTGCTTGCTTGCATGATTTTACAGTAGTGAGAAAGAGGTGAAGTATAAAGAAATTAGAAAATGAAGAAATCAAAGGAAACTGTATGTTGATAATCTCAACAGTCCTTGAAGTCTGCTTATCTACTGCTAAACAAGCAATTCACTCAGAAGTTGAAAATACCTTAATATACTCATCAAAGCCCTATTTACAATTATACAGGTATTAAAGAAAGTGTCCAACGGTGAGAGGTGATTCTTAAGTAGTTTAAAGATTGCATTTAGATGATGAAGATAAGAGCAATAATACTTAATACTACTACAGAACCTTTATTCCTGGAGGTTCAGAGGATTTAACTAAAGGCCAAATGATAGAAACCTCTGATATCTGTAAAACTGAGTTGGAAAACTTTATTCTAATAACATTTTTGTGGGTTGTTTTTTTTTTCTGCTCTTTCATTTTCTTGCAATAGAAAGCAACCCAATACTTATTTGATAGCATTTCAGCACAAATTCTCTTTAAAAAGTAATGAGGATATTTTCAACTCAAAGTAAAAGGAAATGTCTTAGTACTAAGTTTAAATAATTGAGTATAATTAAATATATGTAAATTAATTCTACTCAGCATAAAATAGAAAATATATATATATATGGCCAATAGAAATACCAAAAATTACGGTCACATGAGATATTGCAAGCAAATATTAGAGAAATCCCATAAGAAAGAGACATATTAAAAATAGATCCTGGCTAGGCACAGTGGCTCACGCCTGTAATCCCAACACTTTGGGAGCCTGAGGCGGGCATATCACCTGTGGTCCAGAGTTCAAGACCAGATTGGCCAACATGGTGAAACCCTGTCTCTACTAAAAATGCAAAAATTAGCTGGGCATGGTGATGCATGCCTGTAATCACAGTTACTCGGAAGGCTTAGACAGGAGAATTGCTTGAACCCTGGAGACAGAGGCTGCAGTGAGCCAAGATCATGCCATTGCACTTCACCCTAAGCGACAGAGGAAGACTCCATCTAAAAAAGAAAATTCCAATAGTCTAAAATAAAAGAAGATAGGCAACAAATACTTTTAGGTATTCTATGCCTTCCAAATTTTACAAATATGATATATCTCTATTTTCAAAATATTGGATAGGAGTAGTCATATTGGTAAGTAACACTAATAAAATGATATAATTTTAACTTTAAGTAAGTAATATAAAAAGTCCATGCTACCAAAGTAATAAAATATTTTCCTTAAACACAAATAACTTTTTCTTATACATAATTATAGACAGCTAACTTTATATTTCATGGTGTGCTAAACTGAACTGAATATGGCCACTGAAAATATTAGAATCTAATAAACTTTGGATAGAATAATCTTTTATATGGCAAAATTGCATGTTTCCTGTTATTTTCAGAGTTGAAAAATTCTATGGACCAGTCAAGTTGCCTCAGCCTTGCTTTCACCTTGAGAATTCTCCTGGGGTATGTAGGTTAAAACCCAGATTTTTGAATGGGTTCAGAGTATGTTCTTCATACTTATTTCAGTCAATAATTTAATAAAATGAAAATATGCTTTTAAAAATAAAATATAAGGTAGTTAAAGCTTACATTAATAAATTACTCCAAATCATTTTATATTAGTTTTTAAATAATTGTTACTTAAAAATTGATAATTAATAATCACACTTTTTAATTGAAAATAGTTATGATCTTTTAAAAAATCATAAAACTAGCATAGTTGATTAAATCTTACTAAATGTTAACTAACATTTTGGGCTTTAAGCATCTGCTATTTTAGCATTATAAAATGCAAATGATTTTTTCTCAATTGGCATTTTTTTCTTCACGAAATTACCACCAACAAAATGTATGTAAGAAAAAAAAAGGTCTAGCAAAGAAAAAAGTCACACTGTAGAAACTACAAAGGGTACATACTAAACAGAGGGCTTCTATTTAAAATTAGTATCTTGATATGAGTCTCCAGTTTAGTTCAGAATTCATAAAAGTAGTCATTAGCAATACAAAAAAAATACAATCAATAAATATCTAGCTATGGTCATATTTTTAATGAATAAAATAACTCTCATTGAGGATTGTGGGCTGACTGAAGGAAAACCTACTCAAAATTAATTTTATTGACTATCTTAGATTTGGTTTATATAAAGATAAGAAAATACTTCATGAACTCCACAATATCTGCTCTCAGAATCAAAAGATGTTCACATAATAAATTATGCCTCTCTTTGCTTTTTCTAGTCTGGGAGAGTACAATTGCTTTTTTTCTTGCTGAATCCTAACTTTGCATCTCTGTATTTGTACCAATGGGGAGAGTAGATAGAAAAAATATAAATTAATGTCATGTTCAAGGCCACAGTGCCAAAAGAAGGACCCCTGTACCATTTCACTGGGAGTGGAAATGTGGGTTACACAATGCAGCATCTTTGCATAGGTAAGCCCATGTAGGTTACTGAGGAGACAAGCAGAACAGGAGGGGTATAATAGAAATTCAGGGAGAGAACTTGAGCTTGTGTTTGGCTTGCTCACTTCACCTTGTGTTATTTTAGAACTTAGAGAATGGAGCAAGGCGTGGAGAAAAAAGACCATCCTAGAACAACAGGAATTATAGTAAAAATCTACTAGAAATGGAGAGCTCCTCATATCTACTCATGCTTTACCTTAAAATTTTAAACATATAATATATATCTTATGTCTATATTAAATATATATAATCTTATTTAAACACAAGTACAGTAATTTCCTTTTACCTGTGGTTTTGTTTTCCAAAGTTTCAGTTACCTCATGTCAACCTCAGTCTGAAAATAACAAATAGAAAATTCCAGAAATAAACATGAGTTAAACGATGTACCACTCTGAGTAGCGTGATGAAATCTTGCACCATTTCCCTCTATCCTGTCCTGGACATGAATCATCTCTTTGTCCACTCTGTATCTATTACCCACCTGTCAGTCACTCAGTAGTTGAGAGAGAAGAGACCACATTTACATAACATTTATTACAATATATTGTTATAATTGTTCTATCTTACAATTCATTTTTGTGGCTAATCTCTTACTATGCCTGATTGATAAGTTAAACTTTATCATAGGTATGTATGTATACATAGGGTTTGGTACTATCCATGCCTTGGCCTTCCACTGGGAGTCTTGGAGGCTATCCTCCATGGATAAATGGGCACTACCGTATATGATAAATGGTAATAATATATTCATATCATTCAACAAATATGTTGTCTTGACATTCTTCAAGGAAAAACAAACAAAAGACAGCAGCTATAACAACATTTCTCTGTGGTTAGAAAGTAAAGCAAAACAAAAGCAGTATGAACTAACATAAAAGCAAATATGACCCAAGAGAAGTTCTAGATGGAAAACACGGAAAACTGACTTACAGAATTGATTACAACAGGGCATAACCACTAATAATCAGATGCAGAGTGTCAAATAGAAAAAAATAATTTATAAATTAGATAATACATTTATAAGATAAACCTAGAAAGAAGGAATAGAAACTTAAAAACAAAACAATGGAATTACAATACACTTTGATGACAATAAATAACATAATGTTGCTGAAAAATGATATAAAAACTTGTTTAAAAAGCAGTAAAAAAATAGATTAATGAAATGGAAGCTGAGAAGATATTATAGAAGGACAATATCTGAAAAGCTGATCTTTCTGAAGGGAAGATAAATATAAAAGGAACAAAAGTGAAAAATCAATATCATCTTAGAAGATAATATTCATAAACTATAAAAAAGATTATATGTATTGGTTTTTCTCATTATTTTCCAATGTAATGTGTCCAAGATATAAACATACCATTGCATTTCATCTATAAAGATATAATTCATAAGCACTCAGCCAGGCAAAAAATACACACAAAGAAATAAACATTTGTCTGTCTTCAAATTTTTACAGGCAGAATCTAATCTGTAGAATAAACTTGAATAATATTTATGTAATTCTTAGGAAATAAATACTATGATTTGTTCAGATGCATCCTGTGTATCCTGTTTCCCAATTTCCCAGACTTTCTTGCAGTTAGAGATAACTTTTGTCATGTTTCTCCACAGTAGTATCTCAGGAGAAGCCAGCTGGGACAGAGCCACAAAAATAAAGTTACAACGCTATTACCACCTCACTTGTAATCGTTAAACGTTGGGGAAAAAAAAACACGATTGATTAATGTACAGCTCACCCACATAATGAAAAAGTTTGCCATTTGCAAGATTTTGAAAGTGAATAGTTGTTTGCTGGTATACAAATACATTTATAATATGGAGTTTATGTTTTTAAAGCAGGTTAAATGTCTCTATGCATAGCTGTATCCTTTTATTTAAAAAATACCATATGCATACATTGGACCTTGGTCAATATCATCAATATGTGAAAGGAGTTTATGCAGTGGTAGCATTATGCCTATTTTTATAGTTCCTTTCTTAATTCAGTCCTTTATCTTTTTTTTTTTCTTAAAACAATATGTCTTAATTTAGGTACTATTACAAAATAGAGGTTTGTATTTTTAAAAGGAAAATTTGAAAGGTAATGGATTTATCTATCCCCAACCTTTCTAAATCTGAGAGTATAAAAACAGTTTTTTAAGTGCCATTAACTGCATGTTTATACTTGAAGTGAAACATCCATGCATGCCTTATATGCTGTACATTTATCATAATCCCTCAGCTACTATCATAACCCTGGTTAACATTTTTATTAACCATGGGCTTCAGAATGCACAGCTGACAAAGAAAGTTGTTATTTTATCTCATGCCAGTAATAACACAGGCTTAGTCAAGAAAATATGTTAGTGAGTTTTTTTAAGAATCGTTATTTGGAGTGCAAGTTAGATTACTACTGACAATTGGACTCTAGGCAACCACTCAAACAGGTCTGTATCTGTCTACAACGTAGGCATATTGATTAAGTTTTGCACTGAGAATTATATGATAAGATTTTTGACAATTTAATTACGTTTGAAATTAAAAAAATTCATCTCAATGTTTAAAACTCTGAGGTGAAATAATTGTTTAATATGAAGAATCACACATTATTTAATCTATTTTAACGCCCATGTTTCTCAAAATAGTGTCCCTTTAGCCTTTCTCTTGGCCCTTCTCTCCCAGTTAATTTCTCTCTTAATTCTTCAGAGAAAAATCAGGAAAAACACCCAGGAGGAATTATTGTCTGATTGTAGTATTATGAAGGATATTACTTCTTCTTTAACAGTTTGCTCTTTTTTTTTTTTTTTACTGTTTTTAATACTTTACAAGCAATTAAATATTTTGTAGGCTAAAATAGGGTTAAAATCAATAAAAAGATATAAAATTGAAGGAGAATTTTAAACTGTGTGACTCACAAAACAAACTAGAGGTGAATAAAGAGCCCAGTCCACACTAATGTAAATGCTAGTATCATCAAGTAGCAGTAACTATTAGGTGAAACTTTCCCAGTCACTATAATGATATTAATTCAAGAGAAGTTAAACATGAATCTAATAGTTTTGTTTGGATGCTTGAATCCAATGGTGTCTCATTGTCTTCAAAGTGTAAGTTCTATTTGACATATGTCTCATGTTCTCACTAATATGTGGGAGGTAAAAATAAATAAACTCATGGAGATAGAGAGTGGACTGACCATTACCAGAGGCTAGGGAGAGTGTAGGGAAAGGAGCATAAAGAGGAGATAGTTAATGGATACAAAAATATAGTTAGACAAAAAAATAAGACCTAGTGTTTGGTAGCATAAAAGGTCCACTATAGTTAACAAAAATTTATTGTATATCAAAATAACTAAAAGAAAAAATGAAATGTTTCTAACACAAAGAAGTGATATATGCTTGAGATGATGAATATCCCAATTATCCTGATTTGAATGTTACACACTGTATGCTTGTAGCAAAATATCACATGTACCCCACAAATATGTAGTACTGTTAAGTATCCATAATAATGAAAATTTAAACATAGTTAAGTTCAACCTTTAGGATTAGTCTCTAAAGTCATTTACAACAGAGCCCTATCTACAATTCTAGCTTCTTTTTCCTTTTGTCTTTGCTACAGTTTCATGATTTATAAAAGAATTTCCAGCCCTACTTGACTATCTTAGAGTTCTTAGAATTTGTGCTCTTCTGAGCTGCATCTGCTCCCTGATATGTTCATGTCTCTAGTGCCCTGTGATCTTCAAGGTCAAGCATCTTCCAATCGCAATATACACAAGTGTCCCAGAGGAGGATATTGCTGCTGGGCTTTTCTGCTCTCACAGCCTACAGATAACCTCCACGTTTTGTCCTACTGAGTAAGGTAAGAGTGTGCTTTATTCAATATTATGTTTTCAGTGTGTATATTTAGTAGATGCCATAGATTTTCTTAATACAAGGAAAACTGAGATTTCATTATAAGAGATGAAAGTAAACTATAGCTGTGTTAATAAAAGTAAGATTTGATTATGACCCTCTGGTATGCATATTGGGGGTTAACAAAAATTGTAATAGAATTCAAACTAATTTGGTATAAAAAGTGATGTTTTGTGAGAAAAAATGGAAGAAAGTTTTCTCAAATAAAGTGTTAACACTATTGAAAAGTAAGAAGTCAGCAAAGATCTTAGTATTAATTTAAACTATTTATTTCTCAAATTCTGCCATGTGTATTTTTACAAATTCTTAAAGCAAAAGCACACTTGGAAACTTAGGAAGCCATGAAATTATACTTTCGTTTGCATGTACATATGTCTATCTTTTATTTAAGTTGTTGTCACTAGCAATAAAGATTGCCAGTACAGTTCAAAACCTTGAACGTAGTATAACAGCATTCACATACAAATACTTAGCAGAGTTTCTTCAAATACGAGAAAACTGAAAATCTTAATAAGTAAAATTGTTTGAGAAGACAACAATTTTTAAATAGCATGATTTAGTGACCATTATATTTTAGCACTGTGGTCTGTATTTTTCTCTTTTAATAGATCTTAGATAAACCTGTTATTATCTTTTTATTTTGAATGATAAAATGAAAATCACGTTCCATTAGATTACTTCTCTGAAACACATTACTAGTTAATAGCAGAATTGCAAACCTAATTTAGATGGCATTAAGTTTACATTGCTTTAAAAATATACCACATTGTGTCAAGAGAAAATATTTCAGTTTGATATAAAATCGGCACATTGAGCTTGTATATTTGATAGCTTCCTTTGTCAAATTCTCTTGGAAATACAGAGAAAAAATATGACACATTTGGAAAGTGGAATGAAAATGTATAATCAGGAAGAAAAAAGTGTCATTAAATAAGAAATTGAGGACTTTCACAAGGTACAGTGCAAATAAGACCCAAATGAAGAAAGTTGTGATTATAACCAAAAGTAGTAAGAATAGTTGTTGAGAACTTAGTGTATGCCAATTAAAAACATACACAAGACAGGAAGAAGGATTTTAAACTCTGTGATTCATAAGACACAGTGTGTTTTAAGCACTGTTACCAAGATAGGGCTCAACCCATTAAGAGAAAAACCAGGGAAGGAGGTAAATGAACAAAGTGGACAATTTTTCCACTTATGGGAATGCCTATTATGGAAAATCAGGAAACCACTAAAGTGATACAGGTATCTAGTTTTTAAGGCAAAAATATTCAGTATTTTTATTGACATTCTCTTGATCAACACACAAATAATCTAAAGTCTAAGTGTATATGCATTTTTGACAGACAAGAGGAAAGAATACAAGAAGAAAAAAGAAAATAAATGTTTTTGTGAAAGTACATCATGATTGCCCTTCTGGTGCTGATTCACAGCCGTTTATTCTCTTTTCAGGCTCATAAGAGGAATATATTTTTCAACCCCTTGCAATTAGACAAGGCCATGTGACTAACTTAAGGGCTATGGCCAAAGAATTTAATTACTGGTGTGGGACACTAATTCTATCTTCCCTACCATGGTAAGCCCTGGACCCTCATGAGACCTTGATGTCATAGAGGTGAAATTTTATCAGCCTATGGTCCTGGAATGAGAAAAGGTAGCAAACATTTTACTAAGCAGTGTTGAATGTATATATGAGAACATATAAATTTATTGTTTTAAGTCATTGAAATAAGATTTTCTTACTGCATCATAGTCTAGAACAGCCTGTGTATGCTCAATACATATATGTGTATACCATATAGAGGCATCTGTATGTGCATATATGCTTGGATGTACACCAAAAACATGTTTTTCTTATCTCTGGATTGTAGACCCTTACATATTATTTTATCATTATTCTCTGCTTTTGGTTTTTGGATTTTTATTAAAGTACATTTTCTACTTCAGATGGCATGCAGTATATGTGGAATAATAAAAGCAACTATTCAATCAATAGTGACTATTTTTTGGAAAATCAGGAGGAACATGACTCTTGAACATTGATTTTTCAGTTATGTGAAGAGCCATAATTAATATCATTTATCAACTATATGTATATATCTTTGTTTCCCTGTTAAACAAAAATGACAATTTCTCTATTATTTACATATAATAAGAATACATGCATTTGGCAGAATGTATTCATATAGGTTAATTTTTTTGATTTGGTATTTAGAAAAATGATGAAAATTAGCAATATCGGAAAAAGAAAGATCAATAAATTGCAACCTCTTTGTGTTTGACAGGATCTTGGAGTAACAAAAGCAGATATATAGTTTAAAGACAGTCTTACATGTGTCTTCGGAAGCTAACTACATGGAATTTATCTTTTGAGTGGACAGGAGAATGCACATTAATGGATACCAGCGAGAGACTTTTCTTGCCATACTTGTAATAAGACTCAAGTGTGACCTGAATGGCTCCCTGGTGCTTAGATTTATATTCTTCTCAGAGGCATTGGATATTGTATTTCACTACAAAGAGCTAAAAACATTGCAATCATTATTTATAAATCTTTTAGAAAAATGCATCTTCTTTGCAGCAACTATGGCAACAGGGAACTCAAAATGACACTGGAAAAGAATTGAGCTCAGTTGCAATGGGTAATGTATGTAGGATTTATATTTTATCACCACCTATATTTTAGAACTGAAAAAATCTAAACATTCAGTATATATGATTACTTTTTATACTTAACCCATGTGTTACATTCAAGTAACATTTAAATATAATGCAAATTACATTTATATAACCATCATGAAAAATTTATAAAAATGACTCCAGGTGAATCAAAATAATCTCATTTCAAGGGTACTGCCAACTTCCCATATTAGTAATAATACGAGCATTTCTAGCCATGGTACTTATATTATTGTAATTGTTATAAATTTGATAAAGTTTCTGGAAATACAGATATGGTCATTCTTTCTAAGTAATTTAAAGCAAACATAATTTCTTTTATTTAACATATTACTTTAAGAACATACCTACAGTACCCTCTTATATTACATTGGCTATAGTAGGTTTTTGTCTTAGCAATTGTTTTACTCTATATTAAGATTCCTTTTTTTAATCAGAAATGTTTCTATTACTTATAATATTTCTTACTAAAATATTTTCCCTTAAATTAAAAGCATACATTACTTAAGGAGATAGGTAGTTAGGAGCTCTTATGTTGGTCACCACTTTTAGACCCACATTAGCAAGTCCAGGCAAATTCCTCTCCCAAGGGAAATACTGGAAAATTACTATATTTGATTATATGACTTGATCATCATTGTATTAGTTTCCTAGGGCTGCCACAAGAAGTACTGCAGATTGAGTTGCTTAAAACAACAGAAACATATTTTCTCATAGTTGTAGAGGGTTAGAAATCCAAAATGAGGGTGTCAGCAGGGTTGATACTTTCTGAAGACTGAGAAAGGGACCTAGTCCAGGCTTGGCACAGGCTTGTAGGTAGCCCTCTCCTCCCTTTCACATAGAATTTCACATTATCTTTCTTCTCTATTTATTGTGTCTAAATTTCCTCTTAAAAGGACACAAATCATATTAGATCAGGGTCCACTCTAATTACCTCATTTTAACTTAACTGCTTCTTTAAAGACTTAATCTCCAAATATTTAGATATTTGGACATTCGGAGGTGCAAGGAATTAGTAATTGAATATATGAATCTTGAGGGGGCACAATTCAGCCCACGACAGCCATTTGATTTGATAATACAACCTGTCGGAAATGTTTGTTTCCAATGTTCTTTTTGTGCTGCAAACTCTATATATCCTTAATTATTTTGTATACTGTTGTGCTCTGACAGATATGTCAAATTAAAGAATGCAAATATATCTTTCTGTCCCTTTTTTTCTTTTTTTTTTTTTTTTG
>NW_016107415.1:170473-302535 GCF_001604975.1 Cebus imitator
GCTCCCCACCACCTCCGCCTCCAGGGTTCAAGACGTTCTCCAGCCTCAGCCTCCTGAGTAGCTGGAATTACAGGCATGCACCACCATGTCTGGCTAATTATGTGCTTTTAGTAGAGAAAGGGTTTCTCCATGTTGGTCAGGCTTGTCTTAAACTCCCGACCTGAAGTGATCCACCCATCTCGGCCTCCCAAAGTGCTGGGATTACAGGCATGAGCCACCGCACCCGGCCGCAAATATTTCTTAAGTTGTTAGACTTATTGAAAAATTTTCACCTGAAAATACATAGCAACTTGTAGACATAATAGAAATGTTTGAGAAATTTTCCCCAATATTTTCCCCAATACTAAATATATTTTAACAAATTAATATTTCTTCTCTTGTAAGAAAACAAAATAGTATATTGTTATTTCAATTTGCATATCTAAATTACCAATGGCATTAAGTGTTTCTATATAAGTCATTTTGCATTTCTTTTTTGAAGGTGGGAAATAGCATGTTCAAATTTTTTGGCCTATTTATTCAGTAACAGTATCATTAACTTCTTTGTAGTGAGATATATTACAGCATTTTTCTCGGGATTTTGGTATGCTTTTTATTTATGGTATGATGATTCTGAACACAATTTTTAAAATTTATGAACTAAATTCAGAAAACAACACTCTTTTTTCCTTAATAACTCTTACTCCATTTGGTGGCATGGTTAATTTATATAAAATGAACACATTTATTTGAGACAAGTAAACAAGGTATAATTGGATTTTGTCTTTTGTCAAAATAACAGCATCATCATTTTTAAATTAGGAACTTTGTCTGCTGTAAGTAAGTGCTTTGCTTCAGGAATTGCACTACCCAGAGTGAGCTGGGCCACCACCAGCCACACCTCCTTCTTACCTAACTGTTTCCTGGATATTACTTTTCTCACATCAATGTAGTAAGATGAGAATAAGCATTACTTTGGTTAAGGAATCCCTGTCCATTACTTTCCTTGTGAGCTAGGATGCAGAGTGACAAAGGCTAAGCTTCTGTGCCTGTCATTCTGTTTCTGTTTCAGGAAGTGAGATGTAGGCTTAGCACAGGAGAGTGGTTCCCTAAAGCTGGACTCTCATCACGGCCCCCTTGGGTAATGAATGGAGATTCCTCCAGTATACTGACATTAGTCAATCTTCTTATATTTTTCTTCTTTTTGTTTTTTTTTTGTTGTTGGTTTTTTTGTTGCTGTTGTTGATGTTTTTGTGGTGTGGAGGCGGTTGTTTTTGTTTTGTCTTTTGCATCTATAAGGAAATTTTCTTCTGTCATTTTAGATACCACAAGGGGGCTGTAGAAGCCCCTTCTGATTTTTTACTATTTAAAAGAAATGTTCTTCTTTTATGAATTTTATATCATAGTAAAAATAATTGACTATTTATTTATTCAGGTCTACAAAAAGTTAACTAAAATTTAAGGAGACTGATTATTGTTTAATTTACAGAGACCATCCTAATTATTTTACAGTCACCATACTTTATCGTGCCTCTAATGAGGCTACTGCTTCCCAGTTAGAGGCATTATCTACACAGTCAGAGTTGAAGGGAAGATAGAAGTACAGACATCTTTATGATCTTTAGGCATCCTCCTCATGCATGAGCTAGCCAGTGTTTTCTTCCTTATTTCTGTGCCTTTGGACTCAGGAATTAACTAAGCCTGGGCTGTTCTTTGGTCTGTTTTTTAGCATGGAGTTCTTCTCCTACCAAGCCTGAGTACAGTCTTCCCAGGACCCTCTCTATGCTGTCTCTATGGCTGTAATATCAGCATTCTCAGATTTTTCACTCTTTATATTAACAGCCAAGAGATTAGAACTTTAAAATTAAATAATAATGATGTAATGAGAGAGACTTTACGCTTCATTGTTCTTCATGCTCTTAATTCATCAATTAGAGGTTCTCTAAAATATCCACTTTTGTAATACCTTGTGATTACAGTGTTACTTCAGGACTGAAATAAGAGCACATGATCAAAGATTTATTCACCTACAAATATAATTTTTGTTTTGTTTTTAAATCTTCCATTGTTTCCAAAGAATATTTATATGGTCTAAATTTCTAATTATACACAGCACCCTTTCGAATTAAGTATGATGAATGAGCATGTGATCTATAAGAAATTAAAAAAAAAAAGAGAGAGAAAGTAAATTCTGCCTCTTATCCAAGAGCAAGAAACGAATGGATTAATCAGTCAGTAGGAGTAGTATCACCCACTTTTTTGTGTGGATCTATTATCAAATGAATACATTCTAATAAAGGCAGACAAGTAGTTCTAAAAATCGTTCCACTTGACAACCACTGAAGGAACTTTTTGAATCAATTTCTGAGTCTCATACCAGACTTACTAAATCACTCTCTCTTCTAAGTGGTGGAACCCATGAACAGATGTCTAAAATTCTAAAGACAATTTTTATGCCCTGCCAGAGATGAAAACCATTGTGATAGATGATAAACCAAAATCATGAAGTAGCAATGCAATTTGCCAATATTCTCCCTAATTTAACCTCATGACTTTTGCAATTAACTAATTAATCTTGCATTCATCAGAAAATATCCTGCTGTTATCATTAGAGAGGAAAAATAACTTGAATAAAAGCAATGCTATTTTCTGCATTTATTTTCCAATTCAAAATTGAATTTTGCTGATAGTCTAAATTATTTTTTCGTACTACTAATTGTAATTCTAACCTCCTAGTGACAAATATTTACTATTGATCAATCTCTATGAGAGACACTTAAGACAATTTTTAAGCTGTATAGAAGATGATGCATAAAATTGTTTAAATAAAATATAATACAAAACAGTATATAAGAAGGTTTACATAATGTATAAAAATGTTCTATATTTAATGAGACAAAGGGAGGTTCCAATCTGACCATAGTATAAGCTAAGAGCACAAATATAGGAATAGCAATTACATTTTAATATAATACTCTACATGGTCACTTGCAACAAAGCAGACCAGCTTTGGTAAGAAGGAAGAGAAATACTAGGCAGTTCTTCCTACAATTTCCCTTTCTCTTTATATATGGATTTATCAGTAAGAGTAATATATATATATATATAGAAAGAGAGAGAGAGAGAGACAGAGAGATTGTAGGAATATCTACAATGAGAGATTTGTGTGTGTGTGTGTGTGTGTGCGTGTATGTGTGTCTGCGTTTGTGTATCTTATCCAAGAGCAAGAGATGAATAGATTAATCAATCAGTAAGATTAATATATATGTGTATATATATATATAGAGAGAGAGAGAGAGACAGAGAGAGAAACACAGATATCACAATCAGTCTTATTTACATTTTCATTATTTTCATATTATAAGTGGTAAAGGATAATTAATTCAACTTTAATTCCCAGATTTCTGAACTAAATAATAGACTCTTCAAATCTCAGCATTGATTCTAAGAACTGGGAAATTGTTTTTCTTTTGCATGGTAGCAGCATGTTTGTTTTAGTCATCTAGTTCCCAAACAGAATGCAGGAAAAATAAAAGCCTAAGTAAAACTGTTGCATTCTCCATTGTAAGACACACTGAGATGCTAAGAAGAGGGCAAGAAATCCCAAGGAGTTTATCCATCATAACTTATTGAAAAGAAACACTTTTAACCTTTCAAAGAAAACATGTTGACAGATATATGGAAATCTAACAACACATTGTCACTAAGTGTGAGCACCTGATGTGAGGTAATGATAATTTTCTTTGTTTTGTTTTTGTTTTTTGAGACAGACTCTCACTCTGTCACAGTCTGGAGTGCAGAAGCACAATCTTGGCTCACTGCACCTTCCACCTCCTGGGTTTAAGCGATTCTCCTGTCTCAGCCTCCAGAGCAGCTGGGACTACAGGCAAGTGCCACCATGCCCAGCTAATTTTTGTATTTTTAGCAGAGATGGGGTTTCCCCATGTTGGCAAGGATGGTCTTCATTTCTTGACCTTGTGATCTGCCCCTCTTAGGCCTCCCAAAGTGCTGCAATTACAGGCATGAGCCACCACACCCTGCCAATGATGATTTTTAAAAGTTGACTTGAAGCCAACAGTCCATTAGAGTACCTAAAAGCAATGACTTCTAGGAAACACAGGTTACTTTATATCTAATTTGCAGAAGTGACTATTCACCATTTTCTTTCATTAGAACTGTTATCATAGCTAGAAGATTTGTACTAATCTTTTGATCCTACTAGCTAGGTGGAAAATTGGAAATATCTTAACCTTTGGTTAGAGTCCTCAAAAAAAGAGGACAAAATAACTGCAAGTTAAGAGCCTTTAGCATTAGAACCTAGGATTGAGGGTGTCCTATGTGCTAGGTGCATTAAATGTAATGTATACTTGTTACAACTTTTTCCTCACTGCATGTGCTATTTATTATATACTCTATATTGCCAATAAAGAATTGAGCCACTTATAAAGCAGTTAGTTCTAAATTACCCATCTAGTCTTTGGTAGAACTCAATCTCAATCCTAGTTTCAATTCTTTATTGGCAATATAGAGTATATAATAAATAGCACATGCTGTGAGGAAAAAGTTGTAACAAGTATACATTACATTACATTTAATGCGCCTAGCACATAGGACACCCTCAATAAAAAGCTACAACTGCTGTAATCATATATACATAATATAACATGCAAGCCTGTCTTCATGTATTGATTAATTACTACTTCTTGGAAAAGGATCTGAAGCATGTATTTAATATATTTAATATGCCTGCTCATATGTTCATTTAGTGCTTATCATTTATATTTAGTGCTTATTTATTATCCTCATCCATTTGATTAATTTAGCAACTTGTATTATTTAATATATGTTTCTCTGTGCTTTCTGTTTCTTCATAGTTAAAAATTGCAATACATTCTAAGTAAAAGGGAGACGTAAGTCATTAAGGTGTTTTTCCATTTATCAGTTGTGATAAATGGAATTTTTTACCAGTTGTAAATGGAAAAGAAACTTAAATGACTCTAGATAGACGAACTTTTTTTCTTTTCCTTCCTTTTTAAAATTAACAAGATATGAAACCATGCTACATCTCTTTTTTAAGTGGCTGGGACTTTCTAGTTGATCTAGAGTTGATAGCACAGATATAAACCTATCATAGAAAAAATACACATTACACATATTCAACATACTTCAGAATTGGATGCTTCCTGGAATTTTTCAGGTTGCCTTTCTGTTCAACCTTATGTACTTAAACAGGTTTATAAAAAATAGATAATTTTTATGCTTCAAAATATCATAGCCATAAGTGTCAGGAATTTGTGATTTTGAGGTTATAAAATGAAGTAATTAAACCTGAAATATATAACAACACCATAGTTAATTTTATAAATTATTGCTAAAAAGAATTTAAGCAGGCACTACCCACATAAACTATCATTATAAGATATTTAATAAATAAGAATGGTGTTTTATGAGGTTTCACATTTGGATGGTGCATGTCCTGGGAAGAATTTCTTTGTGACATTATGTCACAGACTATATTAAGTAGTAATTACTACGAACAAAAGTAATACTGCACAAATTACCAGAGGCATCCTTTTTATTAACACAACTTGATAAAAAATAAGAAAGCTATTGCTAAAACTATCACATTAATATTCCTCTGAGATTTGAACTATAATTGCAGTCACTTTTATTCTGCCCCATAAGACACAAGAGGAATGCAGGAGGCAGCTGGCAATCTACTCATGTAATTATATTTCTCCCTATGTTCGAATTATTAGGCAGGATTTTTGCTAATAGAGCTGCAAATGAATGCTATCCTGTTCTCTTTATATTAAACTCAGTTATTAGTGGGCTGTAGAGAGATTTCCAACACAGCACGGATATCACATATTGTATGTCTATGACCTCCGCTCGTAACTTATTAGTAAAAGAGAAGTTAAGGAATTGCAAGAAATAAAGAAAAGCTAAGATATTGCCTAGCAACTCTTGAAAATATTAAATTCATACAAGACTCATCAGGAATGAGAAAAGGTGAAATCATTTAAAAACTATTTTAGACATAGTTTCTTAGTTTCTATGTCATCTAGGTAGAAAAAGAGAGCTAAGCAGAAATTGGCTCATTTTCCATGCATCAGAAAAGCAATAGAGGAATAGATAGAAATAAAGACATACTTTTCTAGTCATCACTGCAAACTCACATCACGGCAATAAAATGTCCTTCAAAAATATTTCAAACTGAGTTTACATTTAAAGTAATGAAATATGCATCTAATGCAAAAATAATCGAGCCACAACACCATGCAGCCTTGCTTCAGTGTGGCATCATGACATCATTCCTAGGCCTTTTTATTTATTTCAATAAATAGAAAATAGATCTATTTTTTATTTTAAAAATTAAGCAGCTTTGTTATTTCAAATATACATTTAGTTTTAGTCACTGAATATGACAATTCAGATGCTGTTTTCCTTGCAAATGGCTCTCTAAAGCATTAATACTGGAATTCAAGAGTTCCTTAAAGGCATGGAATATAATGAAAAATATCACAGGGTTGCAAGTAAAAATACGCTTAGCAGTGTTGTTTTGAGGATTAAATAAAAAGTAAACAACACAGTCTCTATGTGTATGAGGAGGTAATTTCAATACATACTTGGTCAATCTTACTGATTTATGATGTCCCATGGAAATTATTTCAACAGCACAGGGTATTTGTGTTAGCTATAGTAGAAGCTACTGCATCTATCAAACTCCCTTATTGTGTCTTTACTGTGCTTTTGAGTGAAACATCCACACACGTGAACACCCCTTCCGGAGACTGTGGAATGAGGTTGCAGGAACTTCTACCAGAGATATTACAGAAGGGAGGAGACAGGGCTAGTTTGTGTGAAGATAATGTCAGGATAGAGCAGTCTGTCTTAATATAGCCTAGCCTTTGGATGAAAGCCAATTTGCATGGCATGGGTAGAAGGGTAAAAGAGGAATACAGCTTAGCAAAGTTAAGTGGGAGCTCCTAGAAACTGAAATAACAAAACTGTTTACATGTTAAAATAAAAAATTGCTATATCGACTATTTCTTGAATTAAATAAAAAGAACTAGAAATTACATCATGAGTGCTAGATTGTAGCAAGACTGCATGGTGTTGTGACTCAATTATTATTGTATTAGGTATATATTACATTACTTTAAATGGCAAGGCCAATATATATACACATACTAGTCCCCACCATTGTTCAGGCCCTGAGAATTTTTCCTTTTCCTGGATGAGTGCAATGCTATGTATCTGTCTCACAACATCTATGATGTTCCTCAAATAGAAAGCTGAAATTTTTAGTCACCTGCTTAAAACCCTGTGTCTTTTTGTGTTTTCCGGAATAAAATTGATTGTCACAGGTTGATTGGTGAGTCTTTGAAAGTAGATTTGACTGAAGCCAGGAGATTTTAGCAGAAAAGACACTTATAATTTATATTTCCAGCAAAATAAAGGCTTCAATACACTTCCTTTGATAGAGAAGAAGGAAGAGTAACAAATTAGAACAAGCACGATTATTTAAATAGTGAGTCCCTAACAGGATTTAATTGTTGGCTCCGACTTTATTCAACACTGTTAGTGTCCCAAAGGGCACACTACTCTGTCCTCAACACTTTCTAACTCTTATCACATGATAAACATTCAATAAAAAATTGTTAAATGAGTAAAAACCATTGGATTCTCTACTTCTATGAGATCAACTTTTTTAAATTTCACGTATAAGTGAGGTCTTCAGGTATTTATCTTTCTATGCCTGGTTTAGTTCATGTCATATAATTTTCTCCAGATTCACTCATGTTGTCACAAGTGACATGATTTCTTTCTTTTTATGGCTGAATAGTATCCCATTATTTATACATATCACATTTTCTTTATTAATTTATCTATTGACAGACACTTAGATTCACTATATGTCTTGGCTATTGTGGTTAGTGCTGCAGTGAACACAAGAGTGCGGGAATGTCTTTGACATACTGATTTCATTTCCTTTGGATGTAAATCCAGTAGTAGGAATGATGAATTTTTATTTATTTATTTATGTTGAAACAGAATCTCCTCTACTCCCCAGGCTGGAGGGTAGTGGCATGATCTCGGCTCACTGCAACCCCCCCGCCTCCCAGATTCAAGTAATTCTTCTGCCTCAGCCTCCTGAGTAGGATTACAAGTGTCCACCACTAAGCCTGACAAATTTTTGTATTTTTATAGAGACAAGGTTTCACCATCTTGGCCAGGCTGGTCTTGAACTCCTGACCTCATATCCGCCTGCCTCGGCCTCCCAAAGTGCTGGGATTACAGGTGTGATCCACCAAGCGAGGCCAGGATTGCTGGATTATGTGATCATTATAGTTTGAACTTTTTGAGAAACCTCCATACTATTTTCCATAATGGCTGTATTTACCTACATTCCCACAAACAGTGTTCAAGGGTTCCCTTTTCTCCACCTCCTCATCAACACATGTTACCTTTTGTCTTTTGGATACTTTCCATTCTAACAGAAATTAAGTGGTATCTCATTGGGATTTTGTTCTCCATTTCCTTAATCATTAGTGATGTTGAGCACTTTTTCGTATACATGTTGGCCATTTGTATGTGTTTTGAAAAATGTCTGTTGAGGTCTTTTGCCCATTTAAAAAACCAGGTTATTTGATTTTTTGCTATTGAAATGTTTAAATTCCTGATATTGTTTGGATGTTAACCTTCTATCAGATGCATAGTTTGCAAATATTTTATCTCATGAATGGAGCTCCTATGAAGAGAAGTGAATGTCAAGTTCCTGAATCCAGAAAGAAGAGGAATTGGGTTGAGTGGCAAGTGGTCCTTTATCTAGGCCACTTTAGTGGAATTTATTTTCTCCATGAAATAACTGAGAATGAATGGGAAAAAAAAGTCAGCTAGCAAAGCTGAAAAAAAAAAAATACTTGTGATATAGGATAAATAGAAGTCAAACAGAAAACAAGAGGGGAATTGCTCTTGTCTCTGATTTATTACAATAGCTATCACTATGTGTACTAATGCCCCAATAGCTAATGATTAATATAATAACTAGCATGTACTAAGCAATTAGTATGTGATCAGTCATTATGCTCAGTGTTTTCCCTACATTATCTCATTTACTCTTAAACCATGTGAAATTGATATTACTAGGTCCATTTTACATGTGACTAAATTTAGGCTTGGAGTAATTGATTACCTTTTTCAGGATCACATAGTTAGTCCACAGTGAGGCCAAGGCTCAAGTGAATGCCTTTCTGATTCCAAAGCTTCTTAAAATATTATGGTATATTTACTGTTGTTAAAACAGTATCATTTAAGGTCCCTTTTTAATATACAAAGAATTAGGCAGTCTAAATTAGCCAATTTTTCTATACATTCATTTTAGATTAATTCATCATAGAGGATCATATCATGTGTATGTATGAGAAAAAGAAACATTTTTAATGCACATTAATCTCTGAGAATGTTGGACTATATAAGCTGAGGTTGAAAAATGTACATAAATCTTAATTATTTTAGATTATGTTTTAATTTTTTTCCTAAACTCTTAGTTAATTCAACACCAAAACATCAATTATCTAGTTTTATTTGTTGACATACAAAAATTAAATTTTCAAATTTCGTTTATATTTGTTATTAAACACAAATTCTATATGCTGTAATTTTTAATTTATAAAAATTAAATTGCAAACGGTTTTGAGACTCTTAGGACCATGTTAAGAGCTGTGTTTGAATTTAATTTAAATTCTCAAAATGTTAAAATACTAATCTCAGGTCCAACACAGGTAGTAGCTGAAAAATTGATTATACTAAAAAAATTTTTTTTAGTTTACTTTACTCTCAAATTTGATCTTCATTTATTAAGACTTGTTCCTTTAAAATTGTTCCAAAGTTTACATACATTTTGCTGAATGAACTGCTTTACCCACTAGAAATTTCAGGTGTTTACTATTCAACAGACATAGTCCTAAAAGTCAACGCATGTTTTAAAATTTTCATTGCATATCCATGTGTTACTGCAGAGCTCTTAAAATCATTGCTTTGTTATGCCACTAAAAGTTAGCAAGATGGCTTTTTGATATGATACCTTAAATTTAATGTAAAAAGGTGGATATTGTAGTTTCCAAGAAATGTGCAAAGTGTTATACTTAAATAGTACAATCAGAATTATCTATTTTATGTTGTAATAATAAAATAATAATCTTGGTACCTATTAAACTCTTACAAATATATTAATAAAATCATCACTAATTCAGCGTGGATTATTTTGAAGACATGCAGACGCCAGAATAATAGTATGTGCATCTATTTTTACATATACATTGGATCACATCATTTTGCAATCTACATTTCACTTAAATTTAACCATGTATTATGACTATATATCCATGTATACATCTTAATGGCTGCATGTCATTCATTGTATGGATGTAGCATAATTTGTGTATCCAATACCAGATATTTGGGTATATATAATTAAGTTCATTTTTTTAATATTGTCTTCCATTCTTTAATTTTCTCATTAGATGCAGAAGATAAACTTTTTTAAAGGGAATTACCCAATCAAAGGTATAATTTTTCAAAGAAATTTTAATATGTGTTACCTTTGTGATATATAAGAAACCAAAATAAAATCTTGTGTTGTTTTCCATACTTTGGCATCTAAAAGTCATTGAACAACACAACCTCACAGGTTGCAGGAACAATGACTTATATCAGTTGGGGATGTAACCTCCTTGTAATAGCTCTACTGCAACTTATCATTGTTTTGGGTATTGCTGATTGGCCCTCTATTGCAAACCCTAAACTTAATAGTTTCTATTAAGTCACACGTGAGACTTTGAGAGGAGACATATCCCAAATATTACGCAAATGTGATGCCTCTAGTTTTCAAATGATTATTCAGCTTTTGCTGCTTATAAATCCTTAATATCTCTCTGCGCCTCTTCCTAATACAGTTAACCTGAGACCAATTAGTGATAAAGTCATTGCAATTTTCTGTGATGCTGATATCTTTCCAAGTTGGGATGTGAAAAACAATTATATTTGGGGGTGTGTTCAATGCATTGACCCTGACTTTCAAATATGCTGTTTTTTCTACTCTCAATCAGTTTATAAAATAATGAAATAGAGGGTAAAATGTTAAATGTCAGTAAATTATAATTAATGAGGTGAAATGTTTGCAATCATTTAAAAGCAATATTAAGCACTATCCATTATTTAATATACTTTTCTAAAATAGCTATATACTGCTTGTCTATATTTTTGTTGTCTACTTTGAGTTATAAAGTTTGATATAATAAAATATAAATAAATTTGAGACTAATCTGAAATTTTCTCTAAAATGTGAATTACTAGTCACACGTTTGCCTCTCAGCTGTGCTTTTATCATTACATTTATCTGTCCAACATTTCATATTTCAGGAATTCACACATTCATTTAAAAACATCAGATAGATTTTTTCTGTACATGATATATAATATTTCGGATTTGTATTTGTTTCTAAAATTTAATAATTCAATATTTATATACACATACACATATGTCACTTCTATAGAACACACAATGTATATATAGATAGATAATATATTATCTATATTTATCATTACATATTTATATATAATTTTATCATTTTATTTGCCTCTGCCTAGGTAAAGGATTGAAAAGAAAGAGCAATAATAATAAAGTATTTAGCATTAAATGAAGGGATTTATCATTAATAACATGAAATTCAAATTCATGTTAAAAGACCCAAATGGTAAAGAATAACACAACACAAAAACTGAAAGACACTAATACCTCCGTTTTAAACATTTGGTTTCAGTACTCAGCACCATTCCAACTTGCTTTGATTATTACATGAGTTACTGCTGTGATCATAAATGATAGACTTACCTATCGTTTACCTCAGTTTACCAAATTTTAGCTTGAATATTATCAACTTACTAGCCCCTTTTAATTTAAGGAATTTAGATCATATTTTCTTTCCTTATATGAATTTTGTAGATAGGTATTTCTTTTTTTATCTTTATTATTTTAAATAACATATGTAAGTCTGTATGTATTGTTCTGTTAGCTTGAGATGATGTCTCTTAATCCACATTACATAAGTGAGGAAATAAACGCTATTTTATCTCCCCATTTTTCTTCCATCATTCTCACTTGCTGACGTCTATCACCATAACCATCATGTACATTGACAAAGTTTTCTAAAATACCTACTCTCTCTTAGGCCAAAACTGTTTTGTTTTCTTTTTCAATTTTTAGTAGCAACCTCTATCCAATTATGCTTTATTGGGGTGTGGGGGTAGGGATTGGGGTTGGTTAAGCAAACTCGAAATCTCTGTAAAATGCACAATCCATGACTCAAAAAAAACAACAAAAACAAAAACGCTAACCAGAAACCCAATATCACAAAAGAATTTCATTTTCAAACCCAGAATTTCCTGGCATAGATAATACAAATTGCAAAACAAACAGAAATATAAATAAAAGGAAAGCTGTCTAAGCCCAAACAATCCAGTTAACCTATACAACAAAAAGAATAATGTGAGTTAGAAATAAAAAAGCAGAAATGAAGCCACTTTATCATAATCTTTTCCTATCATTTTCAATGCAGAAATGCAGATGCTGAGCCATGGTTCAAATAATGCACTTTTAAATAACATTAGCATAGAAACATGGACTGAAAACCCGAATGGACAGGTCTTTCAGGAAGAGTAGAGTGATAAATCTTTGATTCTCCCTCCTGTCCTTAAGACTTAGGAAATGTGAAAATATGAGAAATAAACTGCTTTGACCTTCTACGCTATGTAAAAACCCATTTGAATGCTGAAAATTTTACACAATATCTGCAAAATTGGTGCAGATATGGCCATAATAAAATAGCACATCAATTAAAGAATGTCTTGTAATCAATCTCTCTCATAAAATGGTACAATTGAGACAATTGAAGGAGGTAATCCAAGGCTCACCATAGCCTTTGGCTGAGAAGGAAAAAGCCTGTAAGTCCAATCAGGTTGGAAGAGTTGCTAATGGGCAGGAAACTTAGCGCCCTGGGATACGGGCCACTGCACTGAGCAACATGACGGCAGTAGAATCCTTGGCAGGCCAGAAGTTTAGATGGATGATTGATTGATAGATAGATAGATAGATAGATGGATATAACAAAAGGGTAAAATAACAAGATGGAAATAACAAAAGGCTAAAATTGCAAAAAATACCAGAGCACAAAGCTAAAATAAAGCATTCCATCTCCATAGCATGGAAGATTATGCCACCATTAAGATAACAGTATAGGCCAACATGGGTAATCATAACACACGGGCCAATTCCAACACATTTTCTGTTTTTGTTAATAAAGTTTTATTAGAATGCAGCAACACCCATTTATATAACCATTGTCTGTGGCTGCTTTTACCATACAATGGTCAAGTTGAGCAGTTGTGACACAGACTACCTAGGCAGCAAATCCTAAAATATTTGCTATCCTGCCCTTTCCAAAAAACTTATTTTTTCTCTGGGTAAAAAATGCATACTTGACACTATGATATTTTCATGAGTTAGTACTAAATGAAAAATGAAGTTATAAAACTATATATGCTCTGCTCACATGTTTATAACTAAGAATGTGTATGTGTGTGTGTGTGTGTGTAAGGACAAATACCATGTTAACTATGGCTATCTCTATTTGGATTATTAATGACACCATTTTGTCATTATTATCTGTTTTTTAAAATTTATCCATAACAACAATTTATACATATATATGTATACACACACACATATATGTATATATGTAATTAAATAAATTTCAAAATGGTAAATAACCAAAATCTTAGAGGCAGTTTTTATCATTAGTTAGTTGTCAATCATTTGTTATAACTGCTGAATTTTCAGAAAAGGAAAATGGACACTTCTGTATTTCAGTAGGCTGGAGCTCACCAGCCTCATGGACTATGTGGGCCTCATTTTAGTGCAGAGCAGGCTGCAAATTATTTCAAGGTTCTGTGAGTTTGATAGCAGTTGTCTGGAAGGGGGACAACTGCTCATTTTCAGCTGTGGTCTCACAAGCATGGAGAGACTGTTATTTTCATCTGTGCTCCTTCAATCGAATGTGAAACATCTGTCACAAAACTATTGTCTGATGTGGCAGCAAAGGCTTCTCCCCATCTAAAAGCCCAGCAGCTGCTGCGGGAAAGATCAGACAAGTACAACCAATATGTCAATACCTGTACCAGACTACCACCGTTTTTTTAAATAATACTAAGCACTGGAGCACTGGTAATAACAATCATGGCAATATTCTGTGAAGTCATACACACACTCACACAAGCAGAGAGAGAATATTATGTGTGTGTAGTGTGTGTGTGAGATATATTTATACACACACAGATAATATTGTGTGTGCACAGTGTGTGTATGTGATATATATACACATATGTATAGTGTGTGTATAAATATTTGCATATATATATTTCACACACACACACACACACAAACACACACACACACACATCATGTGACCTAAAACAGACTTTTAAAGTAGGAATGTGATAAGGTATTTGAAGGATTTAAATCTCACATCATTCATGTGTTTTTATTTTCAGCATGAACTTAGGCCTTGAACTGCAAATTTTGCTTTTCACTGCTAAGCAGAAGTTTGCAAATGTTGCTATAGAAAATCTCTACATTATTTGAGGGTACTGAGTTTTCTTGGAAAAAATAAAAGAACGACTTGGACCAGTTGAATTCGAATGCATTTTTAAAACATTTCTCTTCTGGGGCTCAGGAGAGGAATTATTTAATTGAAGGCACCTAAGGGATGAATATTGATGTGGGAGAAAACAGAATATCTGGGTGAAGAGCATAGTCTCAGGGTAGAAACACAACATTGAATCGTGTTTACCAGCCATGGGAAATTAGGCAGGCTTCAAGTCCTTGGTTTGCACATTATTAAAGTGTGGGTGATGGATGACACTATTGCTTGTCTCCCTCATAAAGCTACTTTGACAATCAAATGTAACTTTAAAATTTGTAAAGTGTTTAGCATGGTAGGTGGCATATAAGAAAGGTTGTATGAAATTGTTAAATAAATGGCAGCAGGTGTCATGCTGATCTGAAAGGCCATAGTGCGCCACTGCAGTAAAGCCACTAGAAGAAGTGAGCAATAATGATGGGAAGTTAAATTTGGCTGTAAACCCAAGACACGGGTCAGACACAAATTACAAAAGGAAAAAAAAAACACAAAAGACACAAAAACACTGAGAATTCCAGCTTTGTTAAAAAATAAAGTTAGAGTAGTCAGGAGAGTTAGGAGTAAATTTGGTTTTACTTTTATCCTGGCCTTTCTAAATGGATAAGCAAAGCATGTGGGGCACAGTGGATTCCGGTTTTGCTTTTCCTTTACTATCCCACAAATAAATAGTAGACAGTGTATTTTCCCTTTTGTCATCCCTCAATATCAGAGTGTTGGTGAGTTCCCATAACCCCCACCCACTCTTCACACCCCCACCTTGGACACACAAACTGTTGAAACATGTGGTGTTTCTTTTATAAATCATTTGACTTCAATCCTTTTCACCGCCCACAGATTGCTGTCATCATTTTTTTTTCATCTATCTCTCAATAATATATTCTATTCTACAAAAAGTATGTAATTCCACAGTATTAATTATGTGTCACTTAAATCTTTCTAATGATGTACAACTGATTCTTTTATTCATGTTGCATTTCAACCTCTTTTGGACTGTGATTGTTTCAATTACTGAAAAATCCTGCTATTGAATCCTATTTAGTTACATCAACAAGGTATCAACCATAATTATGTAAACACAATTTCATTTTGCAGACATGACCAGATAATTTTAGATCAGTAGGCGTGGCTTCAATGATCTACTTTGAACTTCAACTTAAAAATCTAAAATTTAAAGACAAATACATTTCTTAATTTACTTTTGTTAATTAATACAAAAAATATTCATTGTATTTATTTCTCTTTGGTTTGTAAAACCTATACTTCAATTAGTTTGGCTCTGCATAATTATCTACTTGGTTCTTAAAGCATAACACACACACACACACACACACACACACACACACTTTCTCTCTCTCTCTCTCTCTCTCCCTATCTCTCTTCCATTTTCATACCATGGCTTAAATGTTGTCTTTCCAAAAATCTTTTCTAACTAAATGGAAACTAGTCATTCAATAAGTCTGACTACACTGAATAAAAGGAAAACAATAAAGCAAATACCAACTGAAGCAAGTCTAATTATGATAGAGATTTGATACACCCTTTCTAGAATATGTTAAGGGAGAATTTTGAGATACTGAAGTCACACAAATGAGGTCAGTTGAGTGGTTAGCACAGACGCCTCTTATTTGATCAGAGTTCTGGGAACAGAAGGAAAACACTTGAGAAAGAGAAGGGTGCACGCCAAGATTAAGGGTAAATAAAGTTATATGAAAATTGGGCACCATCTCTTTAGGTTATTTCATTTCCTTTCATCACTAGAAAACTTTAACCCATAGACATAGATTTTGAGACTGTTTAAATCAAATCTTTAAATGGAAAAAAAAGCCTGCTGGGACATGGTGCCGTGATGTGCCTCCCTACCTTTTCTTGGGGCCATTGCTGTCTTTCTGAACGATATGAGAACCAGCTCTTCAAAATGTAATCATCACAGAAGACATTACCCTTTCTCTTAGTTTCTATGAGAGGGTAGAAGCCTAACTTTGGCTAGAGCCTTGCTCCAAGTTTTAAAACTACCTCCTGCCGGGAAGATATAAGAGCATTTACTTTTCCTTTGGGCAAAGTAATTAGCAAACATAGGTAACCTCTCAGCCCTCTATCCCAGTTCTTAAAAATTCTCCGGACATTTTTCTCACTGGAACAGGGAATCTAAACTTGGTTTGTGGTCTCTCTTCTATTGGAGGCAATAAAATCAACTCTGTCCATCTTGTCCAGTGTGATTGTTCTCATTAATAAAGACATAGTGGTTCTAGATTCTTGCTGCTTGCTCTATAATTTGGGGTCAGTTACGTGGTAAACTTTAATTTCCAGTTTGTAAATGGGAACTTTCAACACCTCCCAAGTACAGTAGTCATTCAGATGAAGGGAGATAATATATGTAAAGCACTTTACAAAATGATGCATAAGAAGTTCAGCAAACTTGAAAATTAAAAAGATAGTCTAATAAATTAAATAGGCAATTATGAAAGGACTCTGCCAATAAACATATTAAAAATTTTCTGTGTCAATTGTAAATTTTTTAAGTACATTGAAACAACAGTACAATATTAGTTTTTCAACAATCAATGTGACATAGATTGTTTTTAAATGTCTCTACAGAGCTGGCCAGTGTTTGCCAAAACACATACTCTCATATACCAGGGCTGGAAATATAAATTGCTATCTTTTTTTTTTTTTTTTTTTTTTTGAGACAGGGGTTTCACTCTATTACTCAGGCTGGAGTCTAGTGGCATAACCTCAGCTCATTGCAACCTCAGCCTTCTAGGTTCAAGCGGTCCTCCTGCCTCAGCCTCTGGGGTAGCTGGGACCACAACCATTTGCCACTACACCTGACTAATTTTTTTGGGGGGGGTATTTTTGGTAGAGATGGGTTTTTGTAATGTTGCCCAGGCTGGTCTAAAACTCCTGACCTCAAATGATCCACCTGCCTCAGCCTCTCAAAATGATGGGATTATACACATGAGCCACCGCACCTGACCTATCATCTGTTTGGAGGGCAATTTGACAATTAAGTATCAGAAATCTTTAAATATTGCCTGCCTTGCAATTTTACTTTTAGGTACTAAATAGTAGAACATCGGTAAATGTTAATAAATATATAAGCTTTTCATATATATGTTACTAATAAGGAAAATTGGAGCTGACCTCAGAAATCAAATCATACAAAATAAATGAATTATTGTACAATTATACAAGAAATATATAAACATTTAGAATCACATTTAGGAACCTTCTGTAGTTTCAGACAATCTTCATGATAAAATGTAAAGTGAAAAAAAAATTAAACAGCTTATATATTGCCATCCATATATTCTATATTAAAGAAGTTAGGGTTCTAAAATAACATATGACAAAAATTAACTGTAATTATCGTCTTTGCAGTTTTCTGCAATTTCATAACTAATGACCAAATAATGTGAACACAAGCAAAGTAATCAGTGTTTGTATTCATTCTCCAGTTAAAAAGCAAGGGTTTCTTTTGGGCCACTTTATCCCTAACAGGAATTAAAAGAAATATTTCTGTACTGTTTTCTGTCTCCTCTTTAGGCTCTTTTTCTTGCCTTCTTTTAGCTTTTCTGACTTCATCCCTATGAACTTTCATTAACTTCCATATAGGTTTGTCATAAATTGTGTTATCTCCAAATAAATATAATATTTTCCACGTTTTTTATATTTGAGAGATTATCCCAAACACTAAATAGACATTTTTTTCCCCTGTGCCTTTTCTTCATGAAGATGTCAGTGTTATTCCTAAAATCAGATGACACTATTTGATGTTGTTCACACAGAAGAGATAGACTACGGTCGATATGGCCAGTGTACTGCGGTGGGGTGGGGGGACTGGTAAGGGGCTGGAAGTCAATCTGCTTGAATCTTTTAATAAATACATTTGGCTTATCGGTTTATTTCTGTTCCCCATATAGATAAAACCTACCACTGACAGAATATTGCCTATTGATTACAATAAATAAATAAATAAATAAATAAAGCACTTTTCTAAGAACTATAAAAATAGCATGGACTTACCATAGGTTAGTGAGGATGTTAACAAAGACACATGAAGGACTTTATTTTCTCAAAAGATGTGAAGCTATTGTATTATTGTTTTTCTCTCTAAACCAACATTTTCCTTTAAATTCCTAACGCTCTTATTTTTATTTAAAACACGTTTGCATGGTAAATCAGTTGGCATAAATGACATATTTTTAAAATTGTTAGATCTGACTCATATTGAGACACACAGCAAGCTCAAAGTGAACATTTATGAACTTCACAACACTTTGTAAAAGCAAACTCAGATTCAAAACTTTCATAGAACTGCTGCAGGTCACATTATCTTCTGGGTGAAAATTAAAATGACACCTGGAAAATATAACTACCCTTTTCAGGGGACAAAGACCAAATCAAATAACTTCCCTACTTAATATCACTGTGGCTTGAAATAGGATAGCTTATCTAATTTGAGTAAAGGAAGAGGCAGTATCAATTCATTTATGTGACATGAATACTGTTTTACTTGCATACCAAAGTGATCATTATAATTTTAGAATGAGTAGTTTTTTAAAGAAGAACAATCCTTTTCATCAAGGGACTCTCATTTGAAGCTAAATCAATATAAGCATTTGTAAGAATTAACACTAGAAAACTAATGTAAATATGATGGACATCTGTAAAATTCTGAATCTTTTGGAGTTTTAAAATACCTACCTGCTCTTGTTTTTTCTTTTCATTTTGAAACAATGTAAGATTAAAGAAAACTTACAAAAATAGTACTGTTTCCTTATACTCTCACCCAGCTTCCTCCAATGTTAACGGTTTACAAAACCATAGAAAAATGATAGAAACTAGACAAATATATTACCACTACAGTTTAAACTTGTTTATATATATTATTTAAGTTTTGCCAATTTTGCCTTCAATATACTTTTCAGGCCCAGTATCTAATTCAGAATCCTGTATTGCATGGAGTTGTCATAGCTCCTTAGTCTCTACCAATCTGTGACAATTTCTCAGACTTTCGTTTTTTACCATGACTGTGATACTCTTAGTGAATGCTGGTCGGTTATTTTGTACTCAATTTGTGTTTATCTGATATTTTCTCATTGCTAAATTATGGTTATGGATTGTTGGTAAGAACACACAGAAGTGATGTTGAACCAATGGTACATGCCATTATGGGACTAAATAATGTGAATCATTCAACTTATTGTACCCTTGCTTTTCAGAGTAGTTTATTTTCATAGGACTGTCATGGAGGTGATTGTTGGCAAGTGACTATCCCAAAATGTTCATAGAGAATAATTAATATGAAACCTGGTCAGAAAATATTAGGAAAAAAACCAGACATGTTTTTGGTTCACTCCTCATATTTAAAATGTCAAGTCATGTTTTTCTATTAAGCTAAAAGTCAGAATATTATGTTGATAAACAAAAACAAACAGAATGATGCATCTTCAGAAGATAAATTTTTATTCTATATTTGGGACTTTGGGAGAGGGGAAAAGTTACATATATACATATATATATTCATATACATACAAGTACACACACACACACACACACACACATATGTAAAAATAAAGCTTAGTTTACCAGAAACCATGTGGATTTTAAGCTGTGGGGAAATTAATGTGATCGGTGTTTTGATATTAGCATATAACAACTCTAATAAATAATTCATAATTACATATATTAAAGATGGAGATCTGATACTCATTTGAAAAGATGTCTGATATGGCTAATTAGGCAGGAAATAAAAGATCCTATTTTCAAACACATTTCGCCACATCTCAAATGAAATGTCAATAATGGACATTTGGTTAAACTAAAATGTTGTTAATATTTTAGATATTACTATCACTCTCACTATCGAAAGTCTCTCCTATCCAACTTAAGAAGCTGGATTCTCAGTATACTTAGGATGCAATTTCTTTCTTTCAGCTGAGATAGTCAAGGATAACTGGATACAGCTATTTTCTCCATCTACAGACAAAGAAAATATTTTTAACAGGGTTACTCCGGGGCTACAGTTATTTATCATGGGTATAGTTTGGTACACATCTATGTTGCTATAAAGCCAACCCTGGGCTTGGCCCGGTGGCTCACGCCTATAGTCTCAGCACTTTGGGAGGCCGAGGCGATCAGATCACCTGAGTTCAGGAGTTCAAGAACAGCCTGGCCAACATAGAGAAATCACGTCTCTACTGAAAATACAAAAAATTAGCTGGGTGTGGTGGCAGGCACCTGTAATCCCAGCTACTCGGGAGGCTGAGGCAGAAGAATCGCTTCGGGAGGCGAAGGTTGCAGTGAGCCGAGATAGCACCATTGCCATTGCACTCTAGCTTGGGCAATAAGAACAAAACTCCATCTCAAATAAAAATAATAAATAAATTAATTAATTAATTAATGCCATCCCCAAGTTTCAGTAAAAATGAAATAATTTAGCTAAAACTCGCCTGCTACTTGATTCCACTCCACCATCTCTTGCTCCACCCCTTCAAGCTGATTTGGTTCCCAGTGGGAAGCCTAGGGTAGTGGCTGGTTCAGGGACCAGGGAGTTTTTGAGTGCTTTCAACTTACCCTTATGTCCCTTTCTCCTGTATCTTATAGAATAAGGCAAAATGGGATTTTAGGGGACTAAACATCTCAGATTTTTGGTGTACAGGCTTACACAATTTCTCAAACAGGAGTGTGTGCCATACAAATGCTGCACTTTCCACACAATTAATAATTGGCTTTAAAACTAAGGACACCTACATTTTGAAAATAACCATACCACATGGAATTCACATCCACTGAAATCAAGATTTGTTGTCCATTAAAGATGTTATTTTCCCCCAAAGGTGAAGATCTATATATGCTTTAAATCTGGAGTTCAAAATCTAGGCGTGTATATTTGGATAATTTTTCTGAGAACTATTGTAGAATAGAATCCTTTCTAGCATTGTTCACTTAGAAGTTAAACTCCTTTTTCATTAACTTTCAATAAAGAGTGAAAAGGAAAGTGTAATATGATCCTCTACCTCTTGTTTCTTTAGGGGAAACAGATCTATTAATTTCAGGCTTCCCCAGTCCCTCTCCATTGTACCTGCTTTGGTATTTATTGAGCTTTCCTAGACACCATGTACCCTGATGACTCTGCCCTCCCTTTTCCTTACTAATGTCAGATATGCTAAATCCATTCACACTCAAGTCAAAAATGAAAGATAAAATGACTGCAATATCCAGGCATGAGATACTTTAACAAGAGACTAGAGACTAAAAGGTTAAAACACACACACACACACACACACACACACACACACACACTAATAAAAGTAATGGTAGTCTCCCATATTACAACTTGTACATATGAGTTATGAGTTGTCAGATAATCTCACCCACATCCTTAATTTCCCGCAATGAATGGAAGGAGAATGAAACTCTTCATGTATATTATAACATGGCTTTTCATCGTTGTGTTGTGGTGACTTCAAGTGTGATTTGCACAGTTCTTCCACAAACATCAAATTAATACGATTTTCTTCTCTGACGTCCTTGCACAACACATTTGAAATTACAATTATTATTGAAGTACTACCTAGTGTTATTTGCCTACTTATTTTAAATTTAGAAATTCTGTCTCTAAAGGACTCAAGCTGGCTGACCAGAAGAGCATAAGGCAATTAAACTAATATAAGAGAAATAGTGGCCAGAACCAAAGAAAGAGACCAAATAAAATATGCTAAGAACAAATGCTGATAAAATTATTGTTATGAACAGAAATATTATATTCATGGTAATTATACCTATATGAGTTATTTAAAATTTTTAATTTTTATTATTTAAAAATATACAGAGAAAAAATGTGTTACAAAACTGGCATGAATTAAAACAATAGATGTGAATCTATATGTAATGGGATTAATATTTCTCCAACAATATAAACATACAATGTTGAGATTCACTGAGGGTGACTGGCAAAATATTAGGGAAATATTAGGGAAAGTTAGAAGATTATAGTCTCAAACCTTTTGAAAGGTCAAAAGGTTTTGATAGAATGGGCTGAAGACATCCAGTTCATTACGTTAGCATAGGGTAAAAGATTGGGACAATAAAAGCTTTCCCAGTGAAGTCTGTTTACCCCACATTTCTTTGTCCCTACTCTGTTTACTCATGTAAACTTTGTGCTGAATGGTCCTCTCAGGGGGAGGACAAAGGGGAATTACCTGTTAATGGTGTTTACTCTGGGACCCAGAACTTAAAGCTTTTATCATTCCTAAAACCACTCTTTAACTATGTTAATTATCCACCAGCATGTTGACTTAGAACCTCTGTTATTAAATCTATACTGAATAAATATGAGGAGAAGCAGTGATTGGTGGCTGGTTAGCTGCAATCATCCTCTGAAAGCAGTTGACAACCATCCCTAGCCCACTCAAATTATGGTGCTAAGTGTGAGAGTGTATTCATTCATCTCATTGTTAAGTCAGGGTCTGCAGGAGAGACCTCAGCAAGTGGTGATCGATGTCTCGATACACCATTTAAATAAATTACTGAGCTTTAATACTTATATTAACTTCAGCTTTTTTGATATTTCATCTCTGTCATTATTTGACATACTGGATAGGGATATTAAAAAAAATTGTACTGAGCTTTATAAGCACACATGTTAATAAGAATAAAAAATATAGACTTTGCATTATGTCATAGCAAAATATTACCCTCATTTCTGGTTTTATTTTTTAAAAAAAAAGGACAAAAAGGATATTCAAATAAACTCATAATTTTATTACTAAAAGCACCATCTGGTGGTTACTAGAAATGGATGCATTTCAATCTGTCTGTCTTTAGATCTTTTGATAAAACAATAGAAAAATATTTCTCTCTTGCATGGTTAAAGAAATTCCCCTCTACATACTTAGAGAAACAGAAGGTGGATTTTATAGGTAGAATGCTTTAGTCTATGTGTACGTGCCTGCAATAAAATCAATTTTCAGCTTTCTTTTTATTAGAAACCTTAGGTATATAAATGAGAATATTTTCTGACTCGACAATATTTTTATCCCATAAACCAAATTATTTATCAGTTTAGTGCTATTCAACTGTAGTCACCTCACTATCTATAGTTCTGATGTGTATTTGCCTCTAACCAGAAAGGTAGATCTAACCTGTGATGATATCACCTGTTGAGATTAATAGCATGAGGATGCTCATGATTCTCATAAGTAGGGAACAATTTCTTACAAACTGGGACCATTTGAGGGTAAATGGAGGAGTTATTAGTAATTAAACTGGGACAATAAGATTAAATCAAGACTATTGGAAGCATATAGTCACCCCATACAGAAAGCTTTTTAAAGCTCTGATTATTCATTTTCACACATTATTTATTTTACCATTCATCTCAATGATATGAGGCAGGTATTTTTATCTCAATTTCCAAGTTGACAGAGTAAGATCCTAAACAAGTATGGCAATGATTATTAAAGTGATTATTAAATGATTATTAAAGTAAGTAAAAGGACTGATATCTGTGCAAGGAACTAGTGGACTCTGAAACATATTTCTCATTGCCTAATAATAGTACAATTGGTTTGGTCACTTATGATCTAAATCACTCTTACATAACCAGAAGGCAATTGTTGGTTCAAGAATTACAGAGGTCTCCCCTACAGGGGACATTTGAAAATCCAAGGTGAAGTGTTTTAACTTGCCCGGGTTGTTGCCTGGTTCTAGCACACAGTAGTTGCTAAATAAGTGTTGGCTAAATGAAAAAAAATATTTAATTTCTATGACTTAATGTGAGATAAGTCCAAACTGGGGGTAAATATCCTCATATTTTGTATTCATTAGATAGATATTTTTAACCATGCCAAAATTTGATGTGTGAATTTTACATTAGCAGGAGAGGAGAGATGCTTTTTATTTTTAAGGAAAGATCATCGTGCAATGAATAAATTTAGAATTTTTTGAGATTTCAAAAATATGGCAAGATATTAATTCTGGGGGCTTTAAAAGACTGTTAGTATGAGCATTTGACCCAATGAATTATAAACACAGAACAAAGAAATCCTCTGTTGCTACATAGCTTTGTTGTGAATTCAATAGAGCTCATTTTCCACATTCTCTTGAGAGGATTGAAGAAGATTATTTCAAATTGAAATTTAAGATATGAAATTCTGAGCTGTAGGAGGGTAAAAGGTTTTTATTTTTTCTTCTTTGAAAATTAATTTCTCCCATTACAAATGGAGAAATTGAGTTTCAAGGGTAATCTAAGTAAAATCAAGTCACTCAAGTAGAAATGGTGGAGTTGACATTTGAGTTCCAGCTCTTTGTTTGCAAAGCACTGTTTCTCGGCATTATGAAGAAGCTTCACAATTATACCAATTAGATTTTTCTGATGATTTTGGAGATGGGTAGATGAGAATGAATATGATTTTCTTTATATATGGGTAACTTCCTTTAAATTTCACTGTGTTATTTTACCACTCCTATGTGATCCAAATATACCTCTTTAAGTAACATTAAGAATATTTACTCTGCATCTGACTCCTCTCACCACTTTTAGGATAAACTCTTAGTGTTTCAAAATGTTATCTCATATCACAATTAAACTAAAATTATTCTGCTTTCACTAAGTGATAGGGAAAGTTTAACAATTCATTCAACAGTTACTTTCCTGCGTGTTAGAATATTTCTGTTTCCAATGGGGAGAAAAATGCATTCGTACAAATTTTGTACTCAATGATAAAAACAAGGGTTTGGCATGGCTTCAGGGGGAAGCTGCTTCTGCCAGGAACACTTACTTAGTTCTAGGGTAAAAATAACCCTCACAGATCCAATATCAATAAGAGATCTTCATCAAACAGATGCCAAAGTTTTAAAAAGTGATATATCTAGAGTTGACACACAATTTTAAAAATCTATTTGATTTCGTTATGCGTATACCAGAGAAAGTTCAAGACTGAGGGTTGGGATATTGGAACTATATAACCTCTCTCTCTCTCACTCACTCTTTTTCTTTCGCCCACCCCAACTTATTGCATGTAACCAATTTTTCAAAATAGAAATGTCAGCATCTAATATCAGTTACATGGATATTTATATTAGTAACAAAACACCGCAATAGTAATAATTTTTCATCAAAATTGATCTGTTATCCACCCAACATCCATTGATGTTTCCTGGAGGTATTCTTTTTTCTTCACAAATCATAGACAAAAGACTTTAGTGGCACTGGCTTATGGGGAGAGCTTTGATTATGATACACCTGGCTCTGTGCTTCTATTCCTCTTGATCCAATGAGCAGTCACCCACACCTTTCTAATTGTCAGATGACAATCTCCTGTCCACTGTGATTGCTTTCTGATTTAAATTATTCTAGACACATTAAATGCCAGAAAGTTTTCCCCCAGAATTTTTTGGTGGTCAAGAAAGGAACAGTCTCCGAACTGGAAAGAGGCCAGCATTTTATTGTTTGCTGTCACCTTGAGAATGTAACAAAATCTAATCTTTGCATCAAGCTGTTACTGTCAAAGACTAGAGTTGGGAAAATAACTTGAATCCTGAGAAATAGTGTTGAGGCTCTAATTTTTGCTTGGAGTACACCCTACATTTGAACATTTCTCTTGCATAAGCCAAACATTTCTCTTTATTTCTTATGCCAGTTTCATTTAGCTTTTCTGCTGCTTGAAAATGAATACCTAATCACAAGGGCATCAATAGCAATCATTTAAGTACTTTCCGGTCAAAAGGCATTGTGCTAAAATGGTTCAGGACTCAGATACTTTTAGTACCTCCATTTCATAGATAAGGAAACAAATTTGGAGAGGTTAAATGACTTACTTAAGATCACACATTTAAAAGACATCAGAGTTGCAGTTCAAGCTACATCTTTCTAATGATAAATATCATATATTTGAGCCTTACACTATGCATGGACTTAATGTGATAATATCTAGCTGTGTGGTCTTGGGTGAGTTACTTAACTTCAATGGTTCTTAATTTCCTTAACTACAAATTTGGGAAAATAACAGTCTCTAATTTATGCTAGGATTAAAGGAGCTAATATATATATAATTCTCAGAAAATAACCTATATGATAATTATTAGACAACAAATAGTAGATCATCTTATAATTACTAGTCCTGCATTGATTCATTTTCAGATTGGATTTTCTAACCAACAGAACACAGATTCTTCAGGCACATTACCACTACCTACAAGCAGACCTAAATAAATATAGTAACATGGTTTTCATCTACATAGAGTTCAAGCTAAAATGGTTGTAATATTTCTGGTTTTCTCTCCCTATCCCACATGTATTTGACTTTATTGATATTTTTTCCTCGACAAATATTTATTAAGAGCTTAGCTCGTGTTAAGGTGTATTGTAGATAGAAAACAGAGAAGCAAACATAAAGCAGATAAGGTTTTTACCTTCTTGGGATTTAACAGTCCTATGGGCTGTAGGAAGAGACAGAGTATTAAATAGGTAAGCTCATATGCACACAAATATATTTCTGATAAAAGTGCTACCAAAGTAAGGTATAGTGTAAGAGCATACAAATGGTGGCTCAAAGTCCCGGAATTAAGGATCCCCTGAAGAAGTGATTTTTATCTTCCCCCTAGACAGATTGTTTTCAACCTAGAAAAGGGGTTAGGAGAAGGAAAACAGGATGCATATGAGCCCTGAGAAAGAAATAACTTTGTGCTCTCAGGAAACTCTTAACATCTTCTTGTAGTTAGAACAGACTGAGGTGTGGAATTTATATGGTTAGTGAAGTGGCTGGAGAGGTTGACAAAAACAAGATTATATTTCCTTTTGTTGGCCATCTCATAGATTTCAAGATACATCCTAAGATTTTTAAGTAAGGCCATGGTATGGTTTCATTTTGTTTAAGAAATCACTGACAATTTTGTGAAGAATCGACTAGACAGGCATATAAGAGATTTGCAAAGAACCATTGGGAGAATAGTTTGTCTTGAAGAGTAAAAACACCTGTAGGTGATTTGAACAAGGGTAAAGGTACACTGATGAAGGAAGGTAGCTGAATCAATAATTATTTAAGAATTTGAATTAATGAAACATGGTAATGAACTAAACATAGTTAGTTGATGAAATAGATGTTATGGTATTCTGTGCACATCCCTTCTACTAAAGCTGCTACTATTTGTTTGCTTGCTAGACACACAATTTATCCTTTTTTGCAGAGAAACACAAGAAATTCCTTAGAAGTGATAGACCTCTCTACATTCCTCATTCCTATACTCCCAGGCCATGATGAAATCTACAAAGGACTGTCCTCCTTCAAAGAGAATGTCTTCAGTATCCAAATCTCTATATCAGCCTCTGGTTCTAGGGAACCAAAAAAAAAGATAGTTGAGCACTTGGCACAGGACAAAAAGACTACCAGGATGATTCTCAACCTTTTTATCAAAGCAACTTTTACTTGAACTGTGGGTGGAGCTGGTCAAAACGTGAGTTCAGTTTGGGATGCACTGGGTTTGAGACCAGTAAGAACCAACAAAGTAGGGAGGTCAAGTTGTTACTTAGGTATGTATATAGGGCTCTGGATTTCAGGAAAGACTGGAAATAAAATTAGAATGTATTGATATTATAGAAAGTAAATGCAGCGTGGGAATGGGAGAGACAGAAGCGTGTGTGGAGGGTCAAGACTCCTCTTGAAGATATGTAATTGGCAGTGAGCCATTTGCTAACACAATTCTCTCCATTTCCTCTCTAAGGACCCTTTTATGTCGAGTGTGGGAACTTTACCCTTTTGGTTTGTTTGGGTGTGGACGCTATTTCTGAAATGATATCAAGTACTTTCACAGCTTTCAGTGCTTTGTCCTATGTATCAAAAAAAAAAAAATGTGTTAAAGTCTTTTCCCCACCTCTGAAGCACATTAGCTTTATCTACGTTTGATTCTCTAGAATCAAAAACATCATGGTTCATTTTAAACCATTAATAGTTTGCTTCTGAAGAGGTTCAGGACACTTTACCCCAAATATGGCACCTTGGCATTTGAAAAAAACAGTGGAAGCAAGAAGTCTACTCTCAGCTTTGCCTCGATTTTTTCCTGTGAAGCAGGTCACAAAACCTAGGAAGGTAATTTTCTGACCTTCCCTCACTCTGCTCCTCTGGAGCAGGTCACAAGGTCCTCATTCAAGAAGTGCGCTCCCGCCGGGCGCAGTGGCTCACGCCTGTAATCCCAGCACTTTAGGAGGCCGAGGCGGGTGGATCACGAGGTCAAGAGATCGAGACCATCCTGGTCAACATGGTGAAACCCCGTCTCTACTAAAACTACAAAAAATTAGCTGGGCATGGTGGCGCGTGCCTGTAATCCCAGCTACTCAGGAGGCTGAGGCAGGAGAATTGCCTGAACCCAGGAGGCGGAGGTTGCGGTGAGCCGAGATCGCGCCATTGCACTCCAGCCTGGGTAACAAGAGCGAAACTCTGTCTCAAAAAAAAAAAAAAAAAAAAAGAAGAAGAAGTGCGCTCCCTTTATCTGGAGGCATGGGGCCAAAGACACAGAGAGGCCATGAGAAATTCCAACAAACAGACCTTACTAAGTTGTCCCTAATTTATTATCTTTAGATCATACCATTTTGTTCCATGGCTGTTCACTCTTAATCAAATTTAAGCATAAAAACCCACAAGTTTACCTGTTTCTTTGGTTTTTATTTCCTTATGAAGTCTCTCATGTCATGTAAAAAGTATTAAATAAATGTATCTACTTTTCTCTTGTTAATCTGTCTTCTGATATAGGAGACTCGGCAACAAACCTAGAAATTGTGAGGAAAATAATTCCTTCCTCCCCTACACCTCTTCTTACAGTAATTTTACTTTTATTTTGCTTTTAGAGTTGGGATCTTGCTGTGTCTCCCAGGCTGGAGAGCATTAGTGTAATCATAGCTCACTGTAGCCTCAAACTTCTGGACTGAAACTTACTTCCCACCTCAGTCTCCTGAGTAGCTAGGACTACAGGGTGAGCTACCATCCCTGGCTTTTGTAGAGACAGGGTCTCGCTATTTTTCCCAGCCTGGCCTTGAACTCCTGGCCTCAACCAATCGTTCCACCTTGGCCTCCCAAAATGCTAGGATTATAGGTATGGAGGATTGTACTTGGCCTCTCCTACCACTCTCTAGAGTCAAAAACCGATTAGTCCTCTCATCATCTCTAAATTCAATAAGATCTATAGAATCTTATTTCCAGCCAATGAATGGAAAGACTATGTGTTACATCCTGCTGGCTCACTTTCCCTTTCTCAGTTGCCGTCTTTTCACAAAAATGTCTTCACACGTTTGAAACCATCACTTGACATTTTTTTTTCTCTGATATTGTTTATGTGCTTCTATTTCCCTCTCATGTCATTTTAATTTCAGAATCCAAAAAGCCTCCTAAACCTGCTCCTCAGCTGTTTCTGCTTCAGGACATGTAGTGGGCAAAAGGATGTTTGTTTTGTTCTTTAATCTGGAGTTTTCTCTTCTATGATGGATACAGTAAAGCAGCAGGGAAAATGTTTTCTTCCTCAAAGAAAGGTGTAGGGTAGTTAATCACTTGCGCATACGGAGTCAAGCTAATTATTTATATTAAAGTACTTATTGTGGTACTAAAGGATAATAGTATATGAATTCCTATAACTTGTAAGCCTAATCATACTGTATAAAATATAAAAATACTAAAAAAAATTTAAAAAGAAAATGGTGTAACCCAAGAATGTGATACAAATTATGTTTATATATAATTTCAAGACTCTCAGCTCCCACAGATTTCCAATATCATGTACCACTTAGGTGGGTGTAGAGTTCATTTTTTACAGGGTGATTAGCAACATATCAATAGCAACGAGAAGCTATTTGGGCATGAATAATAAAGATCGTTGTGTAAAACTGTTCCTTAGTCATGGTACATTTTTTATTTAAAGAAGTAATTCAAATTCCCTATAGGTAAAGAAATAAGAGAACAAAAGGTTATATGTTGTATAGGCAGGAATGAAAAGGAGAAAAATTGAGGGATTTCTTATTATTTTACATAATTACCGGATTTGAGACTGATATTATTTGTTGCCTTCTGTTTTTCCTCCATTTAATTATATAAAGGCCTACCTTCTCTAAGCAGCACATTTCCTTGTGACAAGGCAGCCCAGTGATATTCACAGGGTTATCTCCCTCAAAGCCAATACCATTAGCTGGTGTGTAGAAAGAAAAATGTAAGGAGAAATGCAAGTATGAATTAGTAAAATGGGAAGAAAAACAGAATGAAATAAAATAAGAAACCAATAAAGAGGAAAAGAGTAAAGAGAGAAACTGAGAAGGAAAGAAAAGGAGAGGACATTTTTGAAAGGGAGCATTGGGCAGTCCTTTGAAAGGGAGAAAGAGGGGCAGAAGAGAACAAAGGACAAGAGACTGAAACACATAGGGAGAGAAAGGGTGCTTGGTGGATTTGTCATTTCACAGATTTACAACTGGAATCTACCTTTTATCAAAATACATGTGTTGAGAGGCATGGTATTGCATTTCTTATTACATACTGTGCTAAACCCTAGGTGACCTCTTATTTTTGGTAATAAAAGTTATAATTTCAGCAAATAGGTTTTATCCATTAACTCCATAGCCTGCTTGATATAACCTGAGATTAAGTTAAATTTAAAGTCCAAGTGAGCTCAAAGGTGTAGGTGAAGGTTGTTGCTATTAGGTCTAACTGAATAATAGCTCTCTGCAAAATCCCAGCCACATAAAAGCCCTGCTCTGGCAGTCATAGCAACCTTGCCAGCTTTGGATATGATTGCTGACAGAGAGTTCACTGATTTTTCCATGGAGAATCCTGAAGCTTGCTGTTTGTGTTGACATTTTTACAACTGTGTAGTTGAAAGGGGAGATTTGCAGTAATGCCCCTCCGCTCCTTCTTCTTCTCTTTCTCCCTTTTCATTCATTGTCTCATCCTCTTTTTTTCTTTCATTGATTACAACCATTTCATTAGAAGATGATCAGGCCACAGTTTGAGGATATAAGGATTGGAGCTTTACCATGACAGTTTCTAAAACTATAACTTCCCAAATACATTACACATTCATGAGCAAAATGTGAAGCCCTGGGGGAGAGTGCAGTGAGCTACTATCTACGGTTTACAAGTGCTGTCATTGGGAGAAGTTACACAGGACTCTTCACGTAACTCGGCAGGTGATTTATTCCTATTTAGGGATTTCGGGCTGCACCATAGGCACATAAATTGAAACGAGGTGACAAATGGTTTCTATGCTTCAGCACTGATATCTCGAAAGGCATTGCACATGATCCAGGTATAGAATCCTTTGGAGCAGGGATCTCTGAGAGCTGTGTGAGATAGTAATAGGCTGAATGGTCTGACAGCTACCTGGTAGCCTTGGCCTGGCACCTGTGGCGTTTCTGAACTGAGTTTTCTCATCTGTAAAACATAAGAAATAGCCAGGATTTCATGCATCTTGTCTGAGATGGCTGCTGAACATTGATATCAACAGAGTGTCTCCTGAACTTACAGTACTTAAGATAGCTCGTTCCAAGCTAAGACTAACCATAGGTCAGCCACCTGCTCATCACAGAGGAGTCTGTGGTGTTTTAGTTACTAGTTATAATAGACTCGACAAAGAATGACTTTTCAGAATTCAGCTCAAATTACCAAAAACTTATTTATATAAAATTGTACCATTTCCTTCTGTGCCCTGTGAATGTCTAAACAAACAGGTCATTGAGCAGACATTTAGTGAATGCCTAATGTGTGCTGAGCTAGAAATCCTTCTAGGAATTTCCTTTCATTAAACTTATTTGTAAATATAGTTTTGGATGGCAGCTTTTCCGTGAAGAATACCAGCATGAACACACTAGAAACAAAATCTTATCCTCAAGGAGTTTGCATCCTAGAAGGGATCACTGTCAATTTAAAAAAAGAAAAGTCAGCGTGGTAAATCTAGAGTATGTGGAAAAGTGCTAAATGCTAAGAAAAAAATAAATCTGGGGAAGGCTCCCTGCACGGCTTTGCACAGAGGCTTTAAGGAAGTATACAGCATGGCCCGTGAACTGAAGGTGCTCAGGTTAGTAAAGGAGTGTCAGGCAGGTCAACACATGTGGCACATGGACCATAAATGCCTACCAACAGCAGGATGGATGCATGGGGACTTGTGGGAGGGGTGTGGACAGGATATTTACCTGTGACTGGAATGTATGTGAGAGGTAGAGGAGAGAGTGAAGGATAACTTATAGAGGGGGCAGCATTTGTTTTGGGTCTTGAGAGAGGTAGAAAATTCTTCCAGATGGCCAAATTGACAAGGGTGAATAGGTACCGGGGTAGACAAGAGTCCTATCACTGTAATAATAAATTGAATGATCCTATTCAGCCAGAAGTTGTGAATTTATTTAGGCAAGGATCAGTCAGGAAACTGAAGAAAGGAGCTTACCTGGGTTTGATTGGGGCATGAGAGGAGAGACAAAGGAACGGGGACGGCAGGCTCAGATCACACCTGCTCCTCTTCTCTGTAAAACAGCAAATATGATTTGGCTGGAATCTTGGGTAAGACAGTAACTGGCTCAGATTTGTATTTTAGAAATGTCATTTGATAAATAAATGTCACTTGGATAGGAGTGATCTAGGGGGGCAGGACTGTAGGTGGGAGACCATTTGCTCAGTGCAGACTAGGCATTCAGCAAAAGTTTGAGAGTTGTTTTGTTACTCTTAATTGTTGGCTTCCCTAATCTTCATTACTTATAATGTGCCCACATGGTTCAAATGACTTGCTAACTACTCACAGAAGGAGCTGACATGCATCCAATTAATAATGCTTTATTCAACAGGGCTGATTGCAATCAAAATAGTGATATTTAAAATATTACTAATTATTTGTATTTTGTTGAGTGGGGAAGATGAGATCCTTCAATGAGTTTCATCCTACACTAAATAAAAAATAAGCTGATAAGCTGCCATCCAAAACTATATTTACAAAGAATTTTAATGATGTAAAAAAATTCTTACAGCATTGGAAATTAAATGAAAAAAATTGCATGTATAATCTGATTTCTATTTTATATACATTTTATGTGTATATATGTTTATTGCACACATATTAATACAATATGACCAATTTAATCATTGGTATATTCAGGTACTTGGCTGAGTGGTTTTTGTTTTTGTTTTTGTTTTTGCTGTTATACTCATCTTTTTTGTTGACAAAAATATGTTCTAAACATTCTATCAGTAGAATCATTAATTTGAAAAAATAAAATATAGGAAGTTTCATGTATTTAACTTTCCTCAATCATTAAATTAATTTCATATTCTTCCATGTAATACTTTTGAAAGTAAACAGGATGAAAGGAAGGAAGGAAGGAAGGAAGGAAAGGAGGGAGGGAGGGAAAGAAGGAAGGAACACTTTTTCACCATGTCCTATGAGAGGCTTGCACTTTCAACAGTTAACTCATATATAATTGTTTTAGCAAAATTATAATTTTTAAAGGAAACTACAGGCCAATATCCTAGATGAACAGAGATGCAGGAATCCTCAACAGAATACTAGCAAGCTGAATCTAACAGCACACCAAAAAGATAATTCACTATGATTAAGTGGGCTTTATTCCTGAGATGCAAGGATGGTTCAAAATACGCAAATCAGAATATGTGAGTCACCACCTAAAAAGAATTGAAATCAAAAAGCTATATGCTCATCTAAATATATGAAAAAAAAGCATTTAGTAAAATCCAATATTACTTAATGATAAAAACCCTCAACAAACCTGGCATTAAAGAAATACACCTGAAAATATTAAAAGCCATCTATGACAACCACAAGCCAAGATCATACTGAATGGGCAAAAGTTGGAAGCATTCCCCTGACGAGTGGAACAAGAGAAGGTTGTTCATTCTCAATACTCCTATTCATAATAGTACTGGAAGTCCTCGCCAGAGAAATCAAACAGGACAATAAACTAAAAGGTATCCAAATAGGAAAAGAAGAAGTCAAATTATTTGTCTCTGCAAATTGTATGATTCTATAAGTAGAACACTTAAGATTCTAACAAAATGCTTGTAGACCTGAGGATAAATGACTTCAGCAAAGTTTAAGAATGCAAAATCAATGGACAAAAATCAGTAGTATTTCCATACATCGATAATATTCAAGCTGAGAACCTAATCAGGATGCAATATCATTTACAACAGACACAAAAAGAATAAAATACCTAGGGGTACATCTAACCAAGGAGGTGAAAGATATCTTCAAAGATAATTACAAAAGATAATTACTTCTACAAAGATAATTACTTCTGAAAGAAATCATATATGACACAAGTAAATGGAAAAGCATTTCGTGCTCATTGTTTGGAAGAATCAATGTCATTAAAATGACCATACTGTCCAAAGGAATCTCCAAATTTAATGCTATTCCTATCAAATTATCAATGTCATTTTTTCACAGAGTTAGAATAAAAAAAACTATTCTACAATCCATACGACTCCACAAAAGAGCCTGATATGGTTTGGTTGTGTCTCCACTCAAATCTTATCTAGAATTGTAATCTTAATAATCACCCCTGTGTTGAGGAAGGGACCTGGTAGGAGGTGATTCGATCATGGGTGTTTTCTCCGATGCTGTTCTCCTGATAGCGCATTCTCACAAGATCTGACAGTTTTATAAGGGGCTCTTCCCCCTTAGCTCTCACTCTCTTTCTTGCCACCTTGTGAAGAAGGCACTTGCTTCTCCTTTGCTTTCCACCATGATTATAAGTTTCTGGAGGCTTCCCTAGACATGCAGAACTGTGAATCAATTAAATCTCTTTCCTTTAGAAGTTACCCAGTCTCTGGTATTTCTTTATAGCAGGGTGAGAATGAACTAATACACAGCCTGAATAGCCAAAGTAGTCCTAAGCTAAAAGAACAAAGCCAGAGACATCACATTGCTTGACTTCAAACTATACTACAAGGCAAAACATGGTACTGGCACAAAAATAGACACAGAGACCAATGGAACAAAATAGACAATCCAGAAATAAAGCCACACACCTACAGTCATCTGACCTTTGACAAACTTGATAAAACTAAGCATTCAATAGATGGTACTGGCATAACTGGCTAGCCATATGCAAAAGATTGAAACCGAAACCTTTCCTTACACCATATACAAAAATCAACTCAAGATGGATAAAAATACTTAAATGTAAAATCCAAAACTATACAATGCCTGGAAGACAACCTATGAAACATCATTCTTGACATTGACCTTGAGAAAAAATATATGACTAAGTCTTCAAAAGCAATTGCAACAGAAGCCAAAATGGACAAAAGGGACCTTACTAAACTAAACAGCTTCTGCACAGCAAACAAAACTATCAACAGAGTAAACAGACAACCTATAGCATGGAAGAAAATAAACTATACATCCAATGAGGGACTAATGTTCAGAATCTATAAGAAAACTTAAACAAGTCAACAAGAAAAACCAAATAGCTTCATTAAAAACTAGGCAAAGGAGATAAACAGACACTTTTTAAAAAATGACATGCAAGTGCCTAACATAAAAAAATCTCATTATCACTAATCATGAGAAAAATGCAAATCAAAACCACAATGAGATATCATCTTCTCTCAGTCAGAATGGCTATCACCAAAAAGTCAAAANAAAAAAAAAAAAAAAAAAAACATATCGATGAGGTTGTAGAGAAAAGGAAACATTCATACACTGTTGATGGGAGTGTAAATTAATTTAGCCCTATGGGAAAGCAATTTGGTGATTTCTCAAATACATAAAAATGAAATTATCATTAGATTCAGCAATTCCATTGCTAAATATACATTCACATGAAAATAAATTGTTGTACCACAAAGACACCTGAACTCATATGTTTATTGCAGCACTATTCACAATAGTAAAGTCATGAAATCAACCTGGGTGCCTATCAATGGTGAAATAGATAAATAAAATGTGCTACATATTATAACATGGAATATTATGCAGCCATAAAAAGAACAAAATCATGTCCTTTGTAGCAACATAGAGGCAGCTGGAGACCATAATCCTAAATTAATTAACGCCGTAACAGAAAACCAAATATTACATGTTCTCATTTATAAATGGAAGCGAAGCTTTGGGTACAAAGACATAAAGATGGAAGCAATAGATCCAGAGACTCCAAAAAGAGGAGATGGAGGGGAACAAGGGTTAAAATAAACTACCTCTTGGGTACTACATTCATTTTTGGGGGATGGGATCACTAGAAGCTTAAACCTCAGTATCATGCAATATACCCATGTAACAAACCTGCACAAGTACTTCCTGAATCTAAATAAATAAATAAAAAAACTGTCATTTTTAACTGCAATTTATGTAAGGTATATTTAAATTTTCTTAAGAATTTATTTGAATTACTTTCTGAAAAAGATTCTAAATACAATTTATATGCAATTTTGTTTCCTAATTTTTTTTTAATTTTACAACACATTTTTTTAAAATTATCTCCCTTTTAATTATATAAAGCCATCATGATGAAAACAAATATTTTTCTAGTGCTTAAATTAGCACTGGCATGTAGCAGGTGTTAAATAAATACTTGTTAAATGACTAAATAGTTTGTCTATTGATAATGCATATATTAGTGCCTTCAATTAGAAATGAAAAAATGAGACACTTGAAGTAAAAATGAAGTGGTGAAGACCATACAGTTAATTATTTTAATTTCCAGAGTCTTAGTCCTTAAAGTACCCCCAACCGTATTACACTGATTCCCTCTCTTCAATGTAATAAACATCAAAGGCATATATATAAAGAAAAGGTAAAAGGTAAGAGGAAGACAGAGCTACATCTCCTTTTTCATAGGCCAGGCATAATGTGAGGAGTGAAAGGGAAGAAAGGGCTCACTCTCCTGAGCAGGGTAAAGGCTATACCATGGGAAGCCTGTGTACTTTTATTGCCCACACACCTGATTTTATCCTCTGCAATGCATGTTCCTTTGTATCCTAAATAGAATAATGCACATTGACAACTGGGACCAAGAAAGAGGCCAAATCCATATTTTGAATATAAAAGAGTCTACATGGAATCTGAAGGAATGCTAGTATAAAACAGATGCTATGAGTAACTTGATGCACATCACACTGGTAGGTTTTTTTTAAAAAATAACGTATTTTCAATGCAGTTTTCAAAAGGAAAGATTGCACGGAGTAAATTTTCTTTTTACTAGTTAATGAAGTATGCCTAGTAAATTAAGTATGCCTAGTATGCATCTGTTTGGTCTCACTAAAATATGTGTTTTAAATATATGGTCTCAACCATGCACTGATAGAGGTGGCAGCATAGGGTAGTGGTTGAGGTTGAGGATTTATGAGCTCACAGGTCTTGGGGGTGAAAAAAATTAAGTTGGTATCTTCAATCATGCATTTGGCATAATAATATAATCTATTATACAAGACGGTTACACAAAGATTAGATTAATTAATGCATTTAATGAGTTTAACATACTACCTGGTACAGTGTAAGTTCTTACTAAAGATTAGATATCCACGTTTAAGTCATCAAATATAAACTTAAATGCTGAAATAACAGCAAATTAACCACAATAAAACTCATACATGGATTGTTGACCTTTAAAACACTGTTATTTTCACATGTAGAGAACAAGGAGTAAAGAAGAATTGGTACAGATGGACTTATGAGCCAGGAATTCGAGTTAGTATTGAAATAAAAGAATTTATATTGCCACTGTGTTTGTATTCTCCTGAATTTATCATTCATTGAGCATCAGAAATGATTTCATTTTCACCTCCATAACTCATGATTTCAATATTCTTTTCAGACATTTGACACTACAAGTTCTTTAATAGAACAAAAATATAGACCTTGCTCAGGAAACATGATCTAAATTTCAAAGTAAAGAAGATTTTTTAAAAAGTTAGTTTGTGAGAGTATAGAGAGGAAATTTAACAGTGCATATCACACAATCACATGAAATACTTCTGAGTCAGAGAAAATTCAAACAGGTGTGAAACCCTGATATAAAGCATTTTGCAATTCCAATTTTAGATGTTTTACCAGAAAAATGAAATCCTCCATGGACACAGTGACTATAGTAGATGTCTCCTGTTATTTCCTTGAATATCTGGAACATAAGAATCAATTTACTCAAACTCCTTCACTAATACTAAAAAATGAGTCATTTACTCTGCTATGCAGAGGCCATAAAGACTAGGACAGAGTCCTTAATGTCTAGCTGAACATACCCAGGTAGGAAAAATATATCCTCATGTCCAAAATCTGTGATCAATTCTTCCTAGGCTTTTTGTTCTTGCTCAATTTCCATGAATGAATCATGTTCTCTCTTGCTTTTGAGTCTCTGTTTATGTTTTTGCTTTGTCTGGTATATGCCCACCTCCATCATCACTGTTCTTGTTTTCCTGGTGAACTCTGCTTAGCTTTGACTCTACTTAAACATTACTCTTTCATGTAAGCCTTTCCTTACCACATCCTATGTTATTTCAGCTGCTATTGAACAGTCCATATATCCTCTAAAACAATGTTTATCACATTTCCATGGATAATTATACATTAACTTTTGTCTTGCTACTTGGCTGATATGCCCTACAAGACAAGAACCACACATAGTGTGATTCAGCATAAGGGAATGAATTCAGTAAATATTTGTTGAATGAATAAAAAAATTAATATCCTTGCAATTTAGGTTAATGCTGAGAGGCTTCTATGGTACAATAATTTCTTTTTGGGGAAAACTAGGATGTTTATATTGAGTAGTGACCCTTTAATATGAGTGTTTTAGGCATGGATGGGAGTTTCTCAATTTGGGTAAAGAAGAAGGGCATTTATGGGCAGAAATAAAAAATTGTAAAGACAAAACTGTGTGACCAGTTTCAGTTGTAAAGGTCCCTGCAGAGAATAAAAGTTTGAGAAAAACATTGTAAGGGGCTTAGTAGAATATAAAAGGCACTTGGATGGATGAAGTAATACAGTATCACAGAAGTTCAATGTCAGTGGGTGTATCAGAAACTTGAAAACATTTAAGTTAAATAAATTTGGATAAGTTTTATCACTACAGGATTTCTCAGAATCTTTTGCTATATCAATGTACTATACCAATACACTTTGTTATGAAGTTATAGTATGTAGAAAGTATTTTAAATAAGTTTGCTTATACAGCACTCTTTCCTTTTCATCGAGCATCCTGTATGATTGATGTAAATATTTGAAGTCAAAAACATATGTCAGTGGTTTTCAGCCAGGGTGGTTTTCCCCTGAGAGGACATTTGGCAATATCTGGAGATACTTGGGGTTATTACAACTGTGCAGCTTGGGAATTATTACTCACTGCTAGTGAGTAGAGGCTAGGAATGCTATTAATGTCCTGCAATACGTAAGAGAGTTTCCACAACAAATAATTATCTGCTCCAAAATATCAATAGTGGCAAAGTTGAGAAGCCCTAGTGTAGTATAAAGAGCAACAGCTGTGGATTCCGAAGGGAATTGAAGTCTATTTTGCCACTTAATAACTGTTAGATCTTAAACAAATTCTTTAATACTAGAACACAGGTTCTTCATGGGAAAATAGAAATAAAATTATTTAATTTGGAGAATAAAGTCATTTTTAAAAGATAATGTGTATAAAATTATATAATAAATTATCTTCCAGAGAACAGACATTTAATAAATGAAAACTGTAGATGCTACGTGGTATAGGCTATTTTGCTTATTTGAGTTTCCTTTATACCCAGGAAACTTATTCTCTCTGCTTCTAATATAAAAGCAGAGTTGTCTATTGCAAAAGTGGCTACTCTGTAAGTGCACCAGTGGTATGTTCCCCAGGCAGGTTCAAACTGAGGACTGTATGCCATCAACCACAATTAGGATCCTGAAAAGGAGGAGATTATCCAAACTGGGCCATAAGCATCTCTCAAGGATTCCAAACTTGACATAATAAGTCTTTCTCTTTTGTCAGAAGACTGTGATAAAGTGGTTCTGATTATGACTAAAGCTCTTTTGCAGTAAGACAGTTTGAAACCGGCATTAAGAGGAAAGCACATTTCATCACTATATCCAGTCATCACTGAAGCCCACTCCCCCAGGTCATTTGAGGTAAGTAGACACATTTCAACCTTTATTTTACTTTAGCTAGCTCATTGAACTTCTGTCACTTACAACCTGAAGAGTTCCAACAGACACAGATGAAGATGTTATTTTTTCTTTGTAGAAAATGGAAAGCTCTCATAATTTTTAACACATGCTACTATTGAGTTCTCCTAGGTAACTTGCCTGGTCTTATCAAAAAAGATTTTCTATGGAAAACACATTTTAATGTTTCACAGAAAACAACACAAATTATATTATTGAATTAAAACATTAGTATTTCTCAAACCCCAAATTAATTATTGAATTTATTTTATGTATATTAACTCTTGAAGACTAGCTGCTCTTAACTAACAGTAATCAATATCTTTCATTTTGTATTTTATTTCTAAACATTGGTTTTTAATTCTAGCCATATCTGGCTAGCAGTACTTAGGTTACTTGTACTGAATTTCCCAAAAAATTATTTTTAAAAGGCAAAAGAAATCAATTATCATGGCTATTAAATAATCTAATATAAAATAACTAAAGAATCTCCAGCTGCATTTAGCAGATTTATTCATTCTTAAGTACTTGTTTATGGAGCACCTGCTATGTGTCACTTACTATTGTGAAAAGCTAATATGTTTATCTTGACGGTGGAGGCATATAACAATCAAGACAAAACCTTTGTAGTTTGTGCTATAAGGTAAATAAATAAGAGATTGTTTAAGAATGCAGGTGGTCAGGAAAAGCTTCTCTGAAGAAAAATTAAGCTGATAGCTAAAAGTAAAGAAAAATTTGCACAAGTAAGATTGCTTGAAGAGCATTCCAGGAAATTGGAATACTTAGTACTGCGGTGCTCAGGGAATTAGATTTTGCAGTGGAAAAATAGAAGGAAGGATGTAAGGGCTTTAAAGAGAATAAAAGGTCTGGATAAAAAATAAATAGAACAATATTAAAATCCGTGCCTATCTGGCCTCTGATTTGTGCTTATACAAGCGTGCTAAAACAAACAAGATAAAAGGAATCAGCATCCTCTATATGAGGTAAACCAGGCCTAGACTTCCATAACATAATATTTAAAATGTTCAAGAAACAAGCCAAAATAACATAAAAATAAAAATCTTATTTAAAAAATATAATTCACATATACCAATTAATTCCGAGATGGCACAGATGTTGAAATTATTTCACGAAGACTATAAACCCCCATTACAATCATTCTCTAGGAAGTAAGGGTAAACACTCTTGAAATAAATAAAGAAATAGCAAGTTTCAGTAGAAAATATAAATAATAGCTAAATTGAAATTTTAGAACTAAAAACAATAGTGTGAGCTTCATAAAAGAAGAGAATTTATGCAGAAAAAAGTCAATGAAACTGAAGATATTGAATTAATCAGAATAACAACAACAAAAATGATTAGGGAAAAATGAATATATAAAGCCTTATGAACTTTTAGGTCAATACCAAAAGTTTAATATTTGTGTTATTGTAGTACCAGAAAAAAGAAGATTATGATATAGAAAAAAGAGGCTAAACAAATAATGACTTAAAACTTTTAAAATTGGGTGAAAGTGATAAACTTACAAATTTAAGAAGCTCAGTGAATCAAAAATAGGGTAAAAGCAAATAAGTCTATGCTGAATTATATCCCAATCAAACTGCTGAAAACTAAAGAGAGTAAATTCTGGAGTAACTAGAGTTACTAACATGAGTCAATCTCTATGCTATATGAATAGAGATATGCAGACTAGAATACAATCTTTAAAGTCTGGATGAACATACCCTGCGGGGAAATTATGTCTCCATCCTTACTAGATTTATTTTCTCATGCTCAAAATCTATGATCAATTCTTTCTAGACTTGAATAATTATATAAATATAGCGAAATAATTATATAAATAGTTATTGATAATAATCAATAACTATAATATTACAATTAATTATACAAATATATTATATACATAGTAAAACTCAATAAAAATAAGTAAAATTATAAAAATTTAATTTTTTATTTTATTTATATTGTATAAAATTATAAACAATATGCAAATAGCTTAAAATAATAAAAGAACATGAAATAAGCAGAAAAAAGAATAAATATAAAACAATAAAATGGCAGACCTAACATATCAATAATCATATTAAATATAAATGGTGTAATTCCAACATTTCAAAAGAAAAAGGGAATGTCAAACTCTATTTTTGAAATTGGTAAACTGGATTTTATCAAAGTTCAAAATTTATGCTCTGAGATATATGCAGTAATAACAGAAGGAAAAGGTAAGCCAAGGTGTGGAAAAATATTTTCAAATCACACACCTTAAAAAGAACTTTTGTGGAGAATATATAAAGAATTCTAAAAACTCAATGGTAAGAAACAGTCCAATAGAAAAAAAATGAACAAAATATTTGAAGAGACAGCTCATCAAAGGAGATATACAGAGGGTTAATAGGCATATTTAAAGATATCTAATCTGCTTTGCCATTAGGATAATGAAAACTATAAGGACATACTATTGTTATACATGCAATAGGATAAGTCAACAACAACCTCCTGACAATAACAACTGCTGGTAAGAATATACGGCAATTGGAACCCTCATACATTGCAGATGGGAATGAAAAATGATAAGAGTTACTCTGAAAACAGTTTGGCAGTTTCTTTTAAAGTTAAATATATATTCACCATATAAATTTGTGATCTCATTCTCAGATTACCCCTGAGGAAAAAAAGTATATATATATTCAAACACAACTTGTACATGATGTTTATAACTGTTACATTTAAAATCATAAAAATTGGAAACAACCCAATTATGCTTTTCTGACTGAATGTATAAAACAAATCAGTATTTTTTACAATAGAATATTACTTATCAAAAAAAAAAAGATAAAAGAAACTATAGGTACTCATGACACCACTCTGTATAAAAGATGTTACTATGGTGGATAAAATAAGCCATTCTCAAAAGTTTACATAATGTATGATTGCATTATATGCCATTCTCGGAATGGTAAAGTATAGGAATAAAGAACAGATTAGTATTCTAGCTAATCCAGGGACAAGTTGATACAATAACAGGCATGGGGCAGAGTCTGACTATGAAAAGTGGTACTGGTACTTGGTGAGGTGATAGAACTACTGTATCTTCCAATTATACCCAAATAAAAAATGGAAATCCACATTAAGGCAATTCACAGAAAACTGAATTAGAAATGGCTGATATATAAACAGTGTTTCATTTCACTGTCAATTAAATATAAATTTAAAAGGCATATTTGCCATAACAATGTCAAATAGAAATGTATATGTGCAAGTACATGTGTACACATTTGTATATTGGGGGTCTATGTACTTATATGAGGATATGGACACTGGAATGTGGAAAAAAAGACATATAACTGTAAGCAGGAAATTTAAATTCCTACAATATTCCTTAAAGTTTTTCAAAAGTTTGTATAAATAAAATAAGAAATTAATTATGGATATAGACCAAAATGTAGCGATGAGGTTTTAAATTGTAAAATTTTTAATATTGTTTAATTCAATGAAATATAAATAAGCAATAATAGGGGTTTCATTAAGTAATAATAATGCAAAGAGCCCTTGAAATAATGCTAAAAATAGTTGCGTAAGTGGAGATAACACAATAGATTGATTTTTTTAAAAAATATTTACAGAATAAAAGGATGGAGTGAAAGTTTTTTAAATTAATACTTATATTTCTTAATTATGCACTACTCAAAACATGACAATTTATGTGTATTATGCGATATATTCTCCATTCTCTCCCACAGATGCACTCTGTACTCCCTCTTCCCTGCTGTGGGACAGCATTGATGAACTCCCTGGCATTTCAGATCTCAAATGGTTTGGCCAATATAGGGTGGCAGAACTGAAGCAAAGAAGGATTTTAAAAGTGTTTAGGCCGGGAGCGGTGGCTCACGCCAGTAATCTAAGCACTTTGAGAGGCGGGGGCCGGCGGATCATGAGGTCAGGTATTCGAGACCAGTGTGGCCAACATAGTGAAACCCCGTCTCAACTAAAAATACAAAAAATTAGCCGAGTGCAGCGGTGTGCGCCTGCCATCCCAGCTACTAGGGAGGTTGAGGCAAGAGAATCGCGGGAACCGGGCGGAAGTTGCAGTGAGCAGAGATGGCACCATTGTACTCCAGCCCTTGCGACAGCGCGTGACTTCGCTTCAAGAAAAAAAAAAAAGTGTTATGCCTCAATTCTCTCTCTGCTGTCTATGATTTCATAATGATTACATGCCTTGACAAAAGACCATAACTCCTATCAAGTGGCTAAACCTTAAAGTGATAGTTTTGACAGACTTCCTGTCCCTATGGTCGGTCTCCTGTTCAAACCCAGGAGCTGTGAGAGCTTCACACTGGTTCAAGCCTGAAGATTTTCAATTGTCTCTCATTGCTTTTGTAAGTAGCACCTTTGTAAAACTCTCTCTTATCACTTCATTTTAATTAACAGTTATTTCTAGCCAGGATCCTGAACAATACTTACAGAAATGAATTAGCAGAATATTTGCAGGGCTATTGGACTACTACTTATTTATTTACATTATACTCTAATTTGACACATTATGTATCATATTATTAATTAACTCTAGAACACTGTATTACACTATTAAGTGGACTCATCATTACAAAATGAAAAATACGTAATTTACTAAAATAATATTTCTCAAACTATCTGTAGTGACATATCAGTAGTGTTTTTAACATCAATCATGGATATACAGTTTTGTAAAATATAAAAATGAATTGCAAAAACTAAAATTTTAAAAATATACAAGTCTTCATTTTTCATATTCAAATTCCACAGATATAAAATTACTCTGTTAAATTGCTATGAAAGTTTCTAAATGTTTAAACTTGATTTTTATTGTGTTCATGAACCTGCATCAGTTTGCAGCCCATATTCTTGGTAGCTCTGATCTAAAATATGAACACATAAATCATCAAATAATATATCTATATATCTGCATCTATATCATCCATTTCTTTATATATCTACTTATATATATCTATACATATATATAGTTAATGATGCTTGAACCATGTCATGTTACATATTGGGTGCTCAATAAATATTAGTTGAACATATAAATGCTCAAACTTGAAAAAAAAATCAAACAATTAACAAAACACAAATACACACACACACACACACACACACACACACACATATATATTTATTTACTTATATATGTTTTTTACTTCTAAAGTTTCAGAGGATAGAACTCTTTCATATACTTCTACAGGGCTTAAAAATAGTCAAAACCTATCTACATGATTAAGTGAGCATACTTTTTGACCTGTATGCTGATTTAACCATTTAAACAGGTTGAATATACTGTTAAACAACAGTATACATATAAAAAGAGTATATATATATAAAGAGTATATATATATATATATATATAAAGAGTATGTATATATAAACAATGTGTATATATAACACATTATGTTTTATATATACAGAATTGTATAAACATAAAATTATACTTTATAATATTAAATGTGCATATATAATTTCTATATATAAAATATTTATATATAGAAAATTATATATATAACATTTATATATATAAATTATATACAAATTATAGATATTTATATACATAGTTTATATTTTATATATTTATATATATTTTATATAATTATATATAAAAATTTATATATATAAAATATTGTATGTGTTTTATATATATAAATGTTTTATATATATAATTTATATTTATATATTTAATTATTAATTAAAACAATTATATACATATAAAATTATATTTAATTTAATTTTTCTATATAAAGCATATATATAAAACACAAACAATTATATATATATAAAACACATACAATATTTTATATATACAACACATACAATGTTTTATATATATATATATATATATATATATAAAACACACACAATGTTATGAAAAGATATAAAATAACTGTCAAGTGAAATATACCTTCACAGATATAGAAAATTAAATGTCATATTTTAAAGAAAATATCTGTAGGAATATAAAAACATGTATTTCTGTTATTGTAATTATGTTTTTTAAAAAACTATTAGTATTTAGCTTATATATAATCTTTAAATTTCTTCAATGAACCTATAGTTTGAATGAACACAAATAAATTATAACCACATAGTATTTATACAGTTACAAAATGTTACAAAAATAATAAATAGAAACCATTAATATAAAATATATGTATATCCAAGCTGAACTCATTATTACATGAGTGCAGAGGTGGTTTAATAAAAAATCTATCAACATAATATTACATCAACAAATTAATGAGAAAATTAAATGAAAAGGCATTTAATAAAATATAGCAGCCACTTATAATAAAAACTAAAGAAAACAAAAGTAGAAGCCCATTAAAACTGACAGCAAATATGATTATAAATGTCAAACCACTAAAAGCATTTCCAGTAATATCAGGAGGTAGGCAGGGATGCTGGATAGCTCCATTTTTTTTAATCAACAGTGTTTTGGAGGACATAGTAAATGCAGTAAGAAAGTAAAATAACATGAGCAAAGTAGAGATAATGCCTATTTTGGTGATGAAATTAGAGACTAGTGAAAATCCATTAAAATTAATTATCGACTTTGGTACCTTGGCTGCATAGGTACATTAAAAAATGAAACTCTAGCTCGTCTCTATTCTGGCAGTAGTTACCCAGAAAAACAGATGGAAATAAAACATTTGCTATTCACAACATCAACAACAACAAACTAGAAAATGCTTATTAGTGAATAAGAATAGTCTAGAAGAAATGCTAACAGCAACTCAAAATCTTTATGTAAAACATAAATAAGCTATAAACAAGTGGAAAGTGATATTATACTCTTGACTGAAACTGACTTCCCCAAAATATACTAAAAATTTCTTATAATTATGAGAGTAACTGTGAGAGTTTTGTTTTGTTTTTTCATTGGGAAGGGTAAGATAAGAGAACATTAAAGTGTATAAGGAAGAATAAATATAACAAATAACAACATTTTTGCTATAGAACAAAGGAAAATAAGTATATATGATTTATCAGACAGTAGAAAATACATTAATTTACTGCATTCAAATCCATATAGAAGTTGTAAAAAAATAATGACACATTAATGGATTAGAGTAAGAATACCACGCATATAAATTTCCAGTGAATATAAAAATATGTTATGAAAGTAGTGTTATTACAATTTAGTACATAAATAATAGATTATAAATTACTTAACTAGTGCTGTTTTTAAAGCTACCTAGGAGAATATAACTTTATACCCTATCTTACACCATATATAATAATAAATTCCTGTTAGTTCCCTGGTACTAGGTTCAGAATCTTTAGAAAAGGCAAACTTAACTTCAGGAACTTCAACATTTTCACTCATAAATTTTTCTCAGGAAGAGCTTGGAAATGCTGAGGTGTTACAAAGTGAATTTAGAAAAAATTGAGATAAATTAATACATTCAAAATAAATATTTAAATGGCTTTCTAAATTTTCTTAAATAATTTCTCTAAAATAATATGCATAGCCCAGTGTTAAGGTATAACTTTGTAATCAAGGCTTGAAATCCCAAAGTCTATGAAAGAAAATAGAGATATATTTAAATATAAAACTAATTAAAAACCATTTATGGAAATACAACAGAAAAGTTAAAAGAACAAACAATAGACTTGTTTGTTCTTTTAACTTTTCTGTTGTATTTCTAAAAATGGTTTTAAATTAGTTAAAAAAAAACTTATTTTTACCAGCAAATAATTCTTTATAGTATCTATAAAATAGAAGAACTCTTATAAACAGGCTAAAACAGGACGAACAATCCAAGAGAAAAATAATGAAGGATATGAATTAGCAATTACTGAAGAAAACAATCTTAAATGTTAAGAAACCATAAGAAATATTGTTCTGACTCACCAGTACTCAGAAATATGCTGTGTATAAAAGTACTTCATTGTAGAGAAATGCCACTATAAGCATATCACCAAAAAAAAAAAAAAAAATTAAAATATCAAACAAGTGAATCTTTTTTTTTAACCTGTATTTTAAGTTCAGAGGTACACATTCAGGTTTGTTATATAGGTAAACTCGTGTCGCAGGGGTTTCTTTTACAGATTATTTTGTCACCCAGGTATTAAGCCTGTACTCACTCATTATTTTCAGTGATCCTCTCCTTCTTCCCATCCTCCACACTCATATAGGCCCCTGTGTCTGTTTCTCATCTCTATGTGCCCATGTGTTACCATCATTTAGCTCCCACTTGTAAGTAAAAGCACACACTATTTGGTTTTCAGTTCCTGCATTTGTTTGCGAAGAATATTGGCCTCCAGCTCCTTTTACTGGAGGAAACACACGTTGCTATAGCTAACTGTGAAATAAAATAGGAAAGAAAAACCCATAAAATTCAGAAAGATATGTCTTGTTTGACAAGGTATTCCAAATTTAAGTATTGTATTTCATAGCCTTAACAATAGCTATATTTGAATTATAAGTGTAATGATGTTTATTGCAGTATTTACTAAAATATAATGGTGAAAGACTTGAAACAATTTGAATTCCCATCAGCTTTAGAATACTTGAAAACCTTATGATTCATCTGATCCATGGAATATTAAAAATTATGCAGAAATAAACTGAATGATTTGGAAGCATTTTTTGAGATTTTTTTAAACAATTTTAAAAAGCAGACAAAATTAATATGCTAATGTGAAAGAATGACAAGTATATATATATATATTCATATACACACATATATATGTTTCTGTGAATGAGTGTGTAAACATGTATACTTGTACATCATTATATGAGCATAGAGAAAGATATGGAATGATTTATATGAAGTCATTAATTCAGACTAGTTGGTAGTTAATGTATGTGAAGAGGAAGCAGGGGCCAAATAAAATGAGGAAAAAAAAAGAAGATCACACTATCTACCACAAACATTTTTTTCCTGTATGGCGTGTGTGTGTGTGTGTGTGTGTGTGTGTGTAATTGTGTTTGGAACAATATTTTACACCGGAATAATAATTACTATGAAATACATTTAGAAATGGTTGATGATATTCTGGTTTACAATTCTCTGACTACCTTCCTTTCTTCATTTTGTACAACTTTACTCATGAAGTCACTTTCATCACATGTTTGAAATATGTGACAGTGTAAATTAAAGTGAGAAATTAAAGGTCAAGGTGCATAAGCATGTCGTAATCCCCAGTCAATCATGAGCATCAATTGGCAATGAGGGAAGATTCTACAATCATAGGACTTTTCTTCTATTTAGCATTCGTAAGAAGCTGCTCTCTCCTTTTGATGCTGAGCCTGACCTTCCATTTTATGGAATAACTGTTTAAAGTTATTTTTTAGTTATTCTTACCTATGTTTGAATAATAATTAGATTTTAGGAGTGAAGTCATATTACTGATTTGATGTACAACCCACCAGATGGCCAGAGGAAAATGGTTCGTTTCCTACATTTGACTGCAATGAAGAGTAAATTCAAGCTCTCTCTCAGTTACCTAACACACTGAAGACAGATTATTCTAGCAATCATTAAGTGATCTGCATTACTCTTGGATCATTTTGTCAATTCCAGGAATTGCAATTAATTTTATGCATGGCCCACCTTACTTAAAGTACTCACTATCCCAGGAAATTGCTTGGACAGAGTTGTAATCAGAAGTTCTCATTGTCCCATGTGTTTACATTTGAGGAGAGACCAACTTTGTCCCTGATAAATAGAGCTATATTTTAATGTGAGTTATTGGTCTAAATACGACAATACAGAAATCCCTTAAGCTCCTCAACAATTTCATTTTCCAAACCAAGATATATATATATATATATATATATATATATATATATATATATATAGGCAACCTGGCTTGCAAACTGCAGAGAAAGAGAATAAGAAAGAACAATTGTTTTTATTTTTCCTTAGTACAAGCTATTATATTTGCCTTTTCAGTAAAAGTTGACTAATAGAGAAACAAAAAATAACAAAAAGACGAAAAGCCTATTGCAAGATTTTTGGCAAGAAGATTGGTAATGTTAAACAAAGCCAAACAAGTAGATATAACTAATTTACATATTTATCCTTACAAATATTTTTAAATGATTAAAATTTGTGGCTAATTTTATTCTACAAACATAAATTGCACATTTAAATTAAGCATCATAAAATGCTGATTTTTTTCATTTTTAAGTTCTAAAAGTTTAACATATGTAAAAAAATGAAATTCAAACTCTTATTTAAAAAGCTTTTACTTATATCATGAAATAAAGGTAAGATATAGTAACATTAGAAAATGTAAAAATCAACAGAATTTACAAATAAAAGCATAATCAAGGTAATTTTACTATTTTCAGTTAACAGGTGTTAACATCTGTTACATAGTTCTCAAGCGTTCCTTTTGATTTGCACAAATAAAATAAAAATGTGCATATTCTTTGTTTTGCATTATATATCTCCTATGTTTATAAATTATTTGATACCATGCTGGAAGATGAAATAGTTTTCTATTGTATGGCTAACTCATCATATAAAAATCTATTACCTATTATTAGGCTTTCAGATGCTTTCCACTTTTTCTGTATTTCACATAGAACCATAATGTACACCCTTGCTCATATATCTTTTCTGAGCTTTACATAGGGAGATAATGACACCATTGCTGAAGTTACATCAACAACTATATTTTCATCTTCTTATTCTATAACTCTTTTTTACATTTTGAAACTTTTTTGTGTATAAGAATACAGCTTAATTTCTTAAACTAAATTCTTATCTAAATCCTAATCTAACTTTGAATAATGAATCCCCAACTGATATGAAATGCAGCTTATGCATGCCAGGTGAGCCCTAAAATTGGGGCTTAGCCCAGGAAAGTATTTGGCGTCACAGGGAAGAATTCAAGAGCAAGCTAATGGTGGAAGATGGAAGAAAACAGTTTTATCGAGGCGGCGGTGTTACAGCTCCATGACTGTATGTGCAGAGCAAGGCGACACCACAAGCAGTGTGCTGAGAGTAGCAACTCAGGCAGTTCTGCAATCATATTTTTACCCACTTTTAAAATTAGATGCAAATGAAGGGGTGGATTATTCTAAAATTTCTGGAAAAGGAGTGTTAACTTCTGGGTCACTGCTATGGAAGTGGTCAGTAACTTTCAGGTGTTGCCATGGCAATGGTAAACTGATATGGCACCGGCAAGGCGCTTTTGCCTCTTTACTGTTTCAGCTAGTCTTCAATCTGGTCCAAATTCCCACTCCTACTTCAGAAGAGAAGCCATGAGTAGAGGAGAAAAATAAAGCTATAAAAGAGCTCCGGGCTAGGAGTTAAGAGATGCATTTCCAGACAAGTGGTTCTTAAATTTTTGCATGTATCAAAATCATCTGGAGATCTTAAAATGCAGGTATCTTGGACATACTGCCTAGAACTGTATTTATTGGGTGTGGGGTGGGACCATAGATTTTTGCATTTCTAATGAACTCTCAGGTAATGCTGCTGCGGTTGGTTTGAGCAGCATATTTCAAACTTGACTATCACTAACCAACAATGTGACACCATAAGTTTCCCAGAAGGAAACTTGAAGCCAGTCATTATGGGCAAGTATTTTATTAGAATACTCCCAGGAGACTGTTAGGGGAGTCACAGAAGCAGGATCAGGAAAGCAAGAAAAGATAGCACTCACGATTTCAGGCAGCCTCAGCTTTAGGCAGGTATGATGGGGGTCTCTAGGATATAAATCATGCCTCAGAGTTATTTTCGGCTCTAGATAAGGAAGCTGGCCTTTCATTCGTCCACACTAGTCAGCCATTGGTTAATGGCAGGGCAGAATATGTATACTCCCAGCTTCTCTACCTCTCAAACTGCAGACACATGGCAGTGCTCAGAACAGAGTTATAGACCACAGCACCCTGAGTGGTACAGAAAGCCCACTTTTCTCTGTCCCTCATTGGTTAAGGGTCTCAATTTTCTCAATTGGCTTACACGGGTTATACATATACATAGAGATAAAAATAGAAGGGAATGAAAACTACTTATACAACTGCACAATCTCTCATCACTCTGCAAAATCCTCTATTTTACAGAAATGTACCATTGCATATGAGACAGAACATGATCCTCTCATGCATGGATTCTATATTACAAACACTCCAATTTCTAATAACTTGCCACTGATGTTTACCATGTCATGATCTAATGAATAAAATGAAAATGTTATTTATTATATCATATGTAGATGTAAGTAAGTAATGTAGGATAGCATCTTTTGGAAGTCACCCTTAATAATTCCAGTTTATATCAAAATAACAATACTGTATTTTTGAAGTTAAGTATACATAACATCAAATATTAGCTCCTTAATAACTTATATTGGACAATTGAGAGTAAATTTCCAATAGTTTGCTTTCTGTATCTAGAAGCCCTCATAGGGTCACTCTGAGGACTTTTTATCACTCAGGGTAAAGTACTCATATTGAAAAAGTTATTTCCTTTGCCAAAATGATTCATTCTTATTAATCACAGTTATTCTGATTACATTCAAGTCCACAAATTGCTACAATGGGGCTCTCACTGGAGAACAATGTTATATTCAGGAAAAGGACAAGGAAAACATGGGTTCTATCTGCTTTTCTCAGTATCAAAATGTTCAACCAAGGAGGATAAAACTAAAAAGAGAAAAATCACACTCTTATGATTGGGAAAGGTAGGCTGAAGGACCAAAGATAAAGATAAAAAGCCCATCAAGTGATGCCTGCTGAGGGAATGCAATTTGTCTAATTGGCTCTGGTGCTGTGCAATGGAACTTGTGTCAACTTTCTTTGGAGTTTATATTAGAAATAAATTATAGGTGAGGCCAGGCACAGTTGCTCATTCCCGTAATCCTAGAACTTTGGGAGGCCGAGGTGAACAGAATGCTTGAGCCCAAGAGTTTGAGACTAGCCTGAGCAACGTGACAAAAGCACAATTTTACAAAATACAAAAAAAAAAAAAATTAGCTGGGCATGATGGCCTGTGCCTATAGTTCCAGCTACTTGGGGAGCTGAGATAGGAGGATCACTTGAACCTGGGAAGGTAGAGGCTGCAGTGAGCCACTAATGTGCCACTACACTCCAGCCTAGGCAATAAAGCGAGACCCTGTCTCAAAACAACGAAAAATTATAAGTGGGCCTTGAATGCCAGGATAATGTGTTTTTTTAAATGAAATAATAGATTAATTGAAACATTAAAGATTTTATTCAGAGCCGTAACATGTTCATAACAATATTTTAGAAATATTTATTAGATACTATCCTTTATGATAATCAGAAAAACATTTCAAAGTAAATTTTACCATTTGGAGATTCCAGAAACATCCCAGGCTTGAGGTCGTAAATCTCTACTAGTGTGACAGTGAGATTTCAATGAAAGGCATACATAACTCAATATAATAATAAGAAATAATAAGTGAAATAATAATAAGTGAAAACATATAAAGATGGAAGAAATTAAGAGAAGGGAGCTTCAAAACTCACTCTGAAATTCTGAACTTCAGACTTAGGAAAAATGCAGAAATATCAAACAGAAGTATCAAAAATCACATGAAAGGTAAAAGGTATCTTCAATTTAGTTGGTTAGAATTGAGTACAAAATTCAATTTGTTTAGAGAAATGCTGTTAAATGAATCATTAAGACCATTTTTCCACGTCTGTAGCGCCTTTGCTACCATTTCAGCATAGAGTCACACCAATGTGTAAAATGACTACAAGGGTCAATGGGCAATACCAAGTCTAAATGTCCACTTGAAATTATGATGAAACCAAAAACCTGAAATCCAGTCTAAACATCAGGGCCAGCTGCTTTTGGGATTCTATATTTACCACGCAACCTTTCAGTGTGTCAGTTTCCTATCTACACACAGGGTGCATGCTATGTTCTAGTTACTAAAATTGTTGTGAAGGCCTATCTAATTAACATATTTGATTTTTTTGGAAAGAATATAATGTGTCTTTAGCTGGTAATAATTATGAAACCCTGATACTTAGGAATTCACTAATCCTCTTATTCTCAATTTGAAGTAGTTTACAATGGCATCTAAGTTATTTGTGATTCAAAATAATATCTACATACTATACTTCACATTCTCTTGTGTTTCATGGTCATGAACTCAAACCAGATTAAATTATGTCATGTCTGAGATACTTTATTATGTGTAGTCATAAAACTCATATTCCTGTTTTCTAATTTCAAAAAATTTAAATTGACTTCATTTTTGTTTAGATAATGGAAGTGAAGGATAATTTCAAAAGTTTTTGATGAAGAAAAACAAATAAAATGAAACCTAAAATAAGAATAACATCTTACAAAAAATGTCATTATAGTACTGCCAAATGAGTTACGATAATCCTGACCTTTTTCTATTTCCCACAATACATTATAAATTAGCACAGCTGGAACATTCTATAGAAAATAGAAGATCATGGTCACATATTCCATTTTACTTTGGTATTTTAATCATTCCTTAGAAAAATCCTTCCCCCATATTCCTGGTCCTCCTGAATACTAATTAAATGGAAAGCATCTAGTTAGGCTAAATGTCTGCTTCAAATCTTCCCAGGGGTGATGCATATAAATATGAACTTCTTCATTTGCCAAACCAAATTTGATTGTTCTCTCTATGCCGGGAGCTCTGTTAGGTATTAAGATAAAGGCATTTAAAAGACATTGGGCCATCACAGCAAACTTGGAAACTTAACTAAAAATTTTATAAATTTAATATTAAAAGGATGTATAATTTACTTTGTTAATGACTTTATATCTTTTTTAAGAAAATCCTTGTGCTTTTTAATGAGTATAGCATTAGTGTGAACACACACACACCCAATGTTTAAAGTAATGAATGCTCATTATAAAATAATAAACAGAGATGAGTAAAAAATAATAAAAAAATACAAGGAGAAAATAAAATAATAAGAATGCCTTTGAGTGGATTCTTATTCTCTGTGTTCATGAATAGTATGTTTAAATATATATACTTCAGACAAAATGAGAATATAAACCATATATACTGGTTTAGAATCAGGCTTTCACTCATTTCATATGTACTTAAATCATTTCTTTGACCTTTCTCCTAAAACATTGTATTATCTTGTTTATATTTTTAACAGTATAAATTTCTGTCTTAGTTTTGTGTTATTATGAAACAACATCTGAGCCTGGGTAATTTATAAAGAAAAGAAGTTTATTTGGTTCATGGTTCTACAGGCTGTATGAGAAGCATGGTGCCAGCACCTGCCTGGCTTCCTTACTGAGTAAAAACATGATACAGAAGATGAAAGGCAAGTAAGTATGTGCAAAGGAGAAGAAAGCCAAGAGACATCCTGGCTTTATAACAATCCACTCTTGCAGGAATTAATCCATTCTCGTGTTTCCTCCCTGCCATCCCCAACCAACCAAGTCTCTTGAAAGGGAGAACTAACTGCTAAGAGCATGGCACCAAGCCACTCATGAGGAATCCAGATACATGACCTAAACACCTCCCATTAAGCCCCACCTCCAACACTGTGAATCAAGTTTCAACATGAGATTTGGAGGGGAAAAATATCCAAACCATTATGCATGGAAATAGCCATTTCCATGCATAATTTTCCCATATCTCTGACTATTATAATAAGACCATTATTAGATGTTGAAGTACTTTGTTAAAAATATGAATTTTGAACGTACAATAACACAATTCATGAGAGATATTTCTAATATATCTTCCCAACAACAGTGAATGAAATTGCTCACTACCTTATGGCTTTGGTAACAGATATTTTAAAACTTTGAAATTGCTGCCAATATAATTAAAATGTATTTTCTTACTAGTGTTGTATACATATTTTTTATGTACCATATATTTGGGCTTAGCGCAATTGTGTGTGGTGGCAGATCCAAGACTTGGCCAACACATCATCTTTTTTTTGTCAATTATCTTTCTTGAAACTTGGTTTATTTCCCCTATTAGGTTATTCAACTACTACAACTTTTTCTTATTGAATGATGAAAACATTTTACATTTTAATTGTATTAATTCTTTATTTTTAATCAAATTACAATATGTTTCTAATTTATTTTCTTTATTTTTGATACTTTTGATTACCAAGTTTTTTAAGTCTTATATAATAAATGTATAAGAATTTTATCATTTTCCATTTGGACTTGGTTGCAGAATTTTCACAGCCTAAGGTCAGATAACTATACACCTTTGTTTCTAATTATTTTATGTTCTTGTTTTATGACTTTATAACCTTTCAGCTTAAGTTAGAGAAATTCATTTTGTTGTATGTTTTAAAGCAGGGGTCTTCTAGATGTCCCCCCAACCCAAACTAATTATTCAAATGAGATTTTTATATAATCAATCATTTTCTCTCTCAGGTAAAAGGACATATATAAAATTCTGAGAAATTTTTAGTCTCTTTATGAGTTTGTCATTGTATTTTTCATCAATATTACATTGTTGGTTATTGTAGTTAAAAAGAATTTATGTTGCCCTATAATTTCCCTCCTCCATCTCCTCAAAATTCTAAGCCTTTTTCTAATTAGACAAAAATGTGATGCTCTTTAATGCATAGTATGCTTACGTTTTATGAAATATAGTACAATAAATTACATGACCATTAAGGTTTTTCAGTCTTTCTGCAAACTAAATGCAATGTTGCACAATAGGAAAAAGCTGAAATTTTGAGTCACACATTTTTCATTGACCAAGGATTGAATCTTGGATATACCACGATACACAATTGCCCTAAGCCTGTTTTTTTTCTCAATTAAAAGATGTGGACATCATACTTCTCTCAAATAATGGTTGTGTGAATTAAGAGAGACAAAAATAAGATATGCAAAGTGTCTGGTACATAGTATTTGCTTTATACATTCCCTGCACTTTCATTCAACAGGACAAATCAACTTGATATTCATTATGACAAATTTACGACAAAGGAGACATTAATAATACAACCTTTTCACAAGTGCTAACCTAGTTACCATTATAGAACATGAAGTCTTCTCTGAATTGTTTTTAGGAAACAGTATATTTGTTAACGTATTTGAGAAAAATAAATCTTATGTTTTTAGATAAATGTATAACTCATATCAATTTTATCTTAAACTGTGATGGTGCTATACACTCATTTACTCAGCTGATATGAGTTGAATACCACCCAATAATAAATAGTGCTTGATTTTTGTGGATAAATGAGCTAGCCCACAAAAGTAACTTGACGTCCTTCAACATCTCCTTAGCAGAGAGCAGCTGAGCACAAGTGAGGCCTTGAAATTAAGACTCTTTCCAATATTTCCAGCATTACAATGTAACTGAATAGAATTGAATGAAATTCAACAAGTACATCAGAAAAGTTAATTTTTAATAGTCAGTAGCTCTTGATCTCTCCAGGATACTCTTAATCTATTATCTGTTTTTACTTTTTAATTTTCTCCCCAATCCATTAATTATTTTCCCTCAATCTTTAACTCAGAAACTATCACATGGGCTGCCATTGTTATCATTGTTATTGGGGTTAACTTTCTTGTTTACGTACCCACCATTTGTGCCCGGCTAGGATGAATCAAACCACTATGCCTCTCTGTTTCTGATTTTGAACAGCTGACTGAATACATAAGAAAAATCTCACCATCTTATTACAGCCTCATAAAATAACCAATTTTATCTGGATTCTAAGCCAGATCCTCCTCAATATGTCCCTACTTGGTTCTTTAACAGCTCCTTCAGGAACCCTTCTAAATATTGATTTCTTTTCTCAAATCCCATATGCTTCACCCACTCACTTCTCTTAGCAAATGACCTTTCCTCCTTCATTAAAAACAAAGTCAATTGGGTAAGAACTTTAAAAATTTTTTCTCCTTTTGCCACTGGTAAAAGAAATCAAACTCTGTGCATTATTCCATTTTTCCTACTCATTTAGGTTGAAGAAACTTCCTCCCCAAGCTAAATTCTAACCCTTTTATCAACTTTTCTTTCCTACCATTTTCTAAGACATTGTGCTATTTTAAGCATCATCGTTCTCTTCATCCCTTTTCCTATCTTTTTGGCTTAATCTTCTAGGCAAATTATAATACTGAAATTTCATCCTTAAAAACACTGTTTCTTCAAATCATTGTTCTCTTCTAACTGTGGTTCCACATATCCTCTTTACAGCTTAGCTATTGAAAGAATTTTCCAGAAAACATGTCCTTTATCTTTCCCATGGACTAACTAGGCCTGATGTAAACTGGCTATGGAAATAAATACAAATAGACAAAAATGGCAAAAATATGTTAAATTAGGATTGATGATGTAGGTCGAAGTCTGAGTGACCCCTTAGAAATCATTTCACTTTACCATCAAATATTTTACCTCTTTAATACTTCTTAACTTTATCTCTACTTCTCCATTCCTGTCACTACAACCATTGACATTTTACAGGTGACAAATCTGAGATTCAGAAAGAGTTCTTTCACTAGAGTCCAGAAGTTCAAGACCAAGCCTGGCCAACATGGTGAAACACTGTCTCTACTAAAAATACAAAAATTGGCTGGGCGTGGTGGTATATACCTGTTCCCAGAGACTCACTAAGGAGGCTGAGGCAGGAGAATCATTTGAGTCTGGGAGGCGGAAGTTGCAGTGAACAAGATCACATCACTGCACTCCAGCTTTGTGACAGAGCTAGACTGGTTCTCAAAAAAGGAAAAAAAGGAAAAGAAAAGGAAGAGTTCTTAGTGTCCTGAAAGATGTGAAAGAGACTTATCCCAGACTTAATTCCGTGGCAGACTGTCTCTGGAGTCCATAGTCTTAACCATCATGTTTCTTCCTCTCACTTAACGTTCATTACTTCCTGGACAGAAGAAGTTCTAGCGTATGAGACTGGTATGTCTACATATGATAAAGTACATAGTTCTAACTACATAAACTACATATACTCCACTCTGGCAGAGAGAAAATAAACCAATCAGAAATCAAGCCAACAGCTCTAATTTAACACCTTTGAGGGAGAAACTAGTTAGTTTGAATGACAAAAGCTAATAACAGAATATTAGAAAAGGTTAAGCTGTGATCACAAGCTGGTGCTGTGGTGGTCCATGTTATCCCACTCTGTTCAGATATCACCCTAAAACTGATCCTATTCCTTCTTCTGCCCCATAAACAGTAATTTGGGGACTGGTCCAATTCTTCTTTTGTCCCAGAGAAGCCCATCTAATGGGAAGTAAAATCTGACCAGTGATGAGGATAGTATGACTGGCTCTGTCCTTCCATCAAGGCCATAAGACTGTTTTACTTTGTATTTGTAACAATCAAATAAGTGAGTCCTACTTGTAAGAGTCTGATTTACAGATTCCTTAGGCAAGATAAAACATGCCTGTAGGATTAAGAGTTCTGAAACAGTCACCTGTAAACAACTCAAGTTCACCCATCTTCAATATTAGCCCATTTCTTAATTTGAAAAAAAAATGTAAATTTCATTTAATTTTTAATGTTTTATTCGATGTGTTTAACCATGACTCTTCATAAGCATCTGTATGGGTAGTATTATTGTTCACCATTTTTCTGAGGAGAACATCGAAGCACAAAGAAAAAGTCTAAGTAAATTATCTAAGATCAGTAAGTGTTAAGCAGCACAAGTGAGGATTGGAAGCCAGGAAGTTTTCCTCATGAATCCACATTCTTATGTGCAATGTTATTTATCCCTTTAGAATTTATACCACTTCCGTAATTAAAATTAACAGTAAATTTTACAATGGCTTATAATAAAAAATTGCACAATGCCTCCACATTTTATAATATGTAGTTGTCATTGGCTATACAAATATTTTCAGTCCTTGGAACTGAATATTAAAAAGAAAAAAGGAGTAGGAGGTAAGGAAAAAATAGCAAAACTGTAGTCAAGACAGCAGAAGGAAAAGAAAAATGTGCTCCCAAGAATATAGCATCTCGCCTTGAACTGACAGACTCCAGCGTTGTCCCTAATGACAGCAATGAGATGGAAACTAACAAAGCCAAGTATTATGCCTGTCATCTCTCTGAACAGGAGCAGAGATGGTAATTTCCTTTATGTCCTTTAAGGAATCAGGGCCATGCATAATTTCATGTATTCTGTGTCCTGTCATCCTGATATGGTTTACTGAGATTTGCATCCAACCCAAAATTCCATTCTGACTCAGAATTGTGAAATAAATAGTAAATGACTAATAAACTTGCTCTTAAAAATGCTTTCCCATTAGCATCAAGTCCTTGACTAAAGGGGCAAATTTACCTTAAGTAATGGATCCCCTATGTGGATACCACAGCTCTGACTAAACACAGATTATCAATATAATATTTTATCTCCTCATTTTTTAGCAGGTATTAGGAGTGCTTTGGAATTTTAATGAAACATATTATATAACTCTCTGAATTCAAAAATGAAAAGAAAAATCTTTAATATAATTGAACTGAAGTACTTTTTGGCATAATGGAAAGCTTCAATTACAAGTGATGTATAATTCCCCCCATGATTGACACATTTACCACAGTTACAAAATTACTGAAGATAAATGAGCTGCATGTGTTCCCTCTCGACACACCTAAATTTAAATCCCAAAAGGGAAATTTTCATTGGAAAAAGCTCTCTTCTCAACCATATATTTAGAAGCAGAGACTGCCATGGATGACTAGCAAAAATAAAAATTTTTGTTTATCCCTCTCTGTTTGTATGAATATTTGCATTCAGCATCAGCACACCTGCCACATCATAGCAGGACAAGTGGCTTTTGAGCACATGAATGTTTACCTTCTGCTCCTCAGTACACATTTGTTTAAAATTTCTCTAAAATTTGAGTTTTCAAAATAGCTTCTATATATAGGGGCTGTATTTGGAGAAAGCTACAACATTGATTCAATTTTAAAGGACGTAGAGAATTATAGGAAATTGTGGATTCAAGTCAAACAAGCAAGGATGTGTTACTAGCAGAGGACTTAATGCTCACTTACAGGCAACACCTCTATCTGGACATATTTTAAAGGGACAACTCTCTAACAGCCTAGCCGCCATAATGAAAATTGGATACAGCGCTCCCTGAATTTATGGTGCTGGCTGAATTCCTATTGCATCCTCTGTAATTCCCATAGTGCCCTTTCACTCCCTCCTTTTGCTATATCCTCCATCTCCTGGCAGTTTGCCTCACCCTCTGTGAGTCAATAGTCTTTAATGCAGCTTCTACCCTCAGAAGGAAGATAGCAGTCTAACAAAATCTATTCCAATAAATACTGTCTTAATAGTAAGGGGGCATACAAAATGAGTCTAGAGATCATAGAATCACAATCATAAGCCAAACCCTCTCTATTATTTTTGTTATTATCATTGTTATAGTAATTTTTGTGTGGGAAAAATACTGCTTTTAGATTCACTAGAGTAGAACAAATCCCCAATAATCACATAATCCTACCTCTTATGAGATAAACAAACGACATTTATTTAAATCAAACTTTCAAAACGAACATTGATCCTACCAGTGAGAAGGATTCCACTTTTACAGATTCCATCAACTCCTTCAGTGCCCAAACCTCTATGTACTCAATTTTCTATCTTCAGGGTAGAAGCTGAACACTAATGAGATGTAAGAACTAATAATCTTTAAAGGAAAAAATAAAAAGAATAACATCTTCTCTTTACACAGGTAAAATCTGGATCTATATTTTGACTCTTACACATAAAAATAGCCTGAAGTGTAATAAAATTTAGCCAGAACATGTTTAGTGAATACTAATGATTTCAGAGAAATGCTGTAGTCAATGAAAACAGTCTCATCACCTAGTTATGTTCCATAGATCACAAAGTTTAGCACTATCTCCAGATTAGTTTAACTACACCCTTCTAAGTCTGTGTTCCAGCTCTGTGAAACACTCACATTTTTTAATTACATAAAAAAACTATGAATAAACTAAATAGTCTTTCAGTAATCAAGCAATCTGAAAAGCTCTCATGGTTTTCTCTTGCTATAGATTTTTTTTTAATACAGGTAAATAATTTAAGTTGGGCATCACACTAAAATAATTTGTAAGACCTCCACATATGTAGGAGAGAAGAGAATCAAGAAGAATTTACTAAAATTACTTTATCAATACATATCAATATAAATATTACCTATTAATATATGCAAATAAAATCTGTTTTATACATGCAGTTAATGGTTATGTGTCTCTTATAACATTTTGTTTTAATAAACTTAGGGGAATACTATGATGCCATTAAATATATTTTAGAAAATAATGTTACAGTAAGGTAAATATTGGGTATGTTAGTAAAAAAAGCTTAAACTAGAATTCCATCTTTAAAGTAGCTTAACCGTATTTGATGGAAATATATAAACTTAGAATAGAAAAAGAAGTCAAAATACAAACAATGTTTTAGAGTGTTGGGATTGTGAAATTTTTAATTTTTGTTTTCCTACTATCTATCTACCTGTCCACACATACATACATATAATATGAATAATTAATTTCTACTTCTTTGTAGAATAGTAATTACATATCCTTGATAGATATAAGGGTAATAAAATATGCCAGATTGATATATTTCTTTGAAAGTTAAGTCTAGCATATAAACATAAATGAATATAATGGATTTCCTGGGTATTCTTGTTTCTACCCCAAGCTTTGCTTGTCTCTGTAAGCAAATGACTTACAGATTTATGTCTCCAGCCCAGACCACTCCTAAAAGCTTTAAGCAATTATATTAACTTTCTTATATCTCACTTGGATGTCTCAAAGACCACACTCATCAAAAATGAATCCATAATCCCTCTTATTGCCCCTAAAACGTGATCACTTCCAGGGACCCTTATCTGAGTAAAAAAATACCACGATCCATGCAGTTAGAGACAGAAATGTTATAATTTGTTTACCTCACACATTTACAATATTCAACAGACTCTCTAGTCTCAAGAATTATATTTATGAAACATCATTCATATGTATCAATTAATGTCTATCTTTGGAATGTGCCAGGTCCAGTTATCATCATCTCTGTCTCAGATAATCTGTTAGTCATTTAGCCCCCCATCTGTCTTTCCAAACTCCAAAGTCACTTTTTAAAAATCACAAATTCATCTTTCTACTCTCCTTCATTAATGAACTCCTCCTGAAAATAAACTGATTAACATGGAATTACCTTTCCATTCTCTTCTTTCTCCATCTCTGCCACATCATTCCCTTTCCTCTTAATGCATACTGGCTATTTGTCAATCTCTCATATTCTCTGTGTCCTCCATCACCATTAGAGCTTGAATGTATTGATTTCTCTGCTTGGAATGACCTTCCTTGTCTTCCTCACCTAATTATTTTGTACTCCTTTTGAAGTTATTAGCTAAGAAGGCTTCCTATGCTCCTAACCTCTGTGAATGTCCCTCTTGCCCCCAAATAGGTTTCCATGGCATTCACACATATAGGTGTCATTATTTGATATTTTATGTCACTTACTAGATAATAAGCTACATGAAAGCAGGAGGCTGTCAATTTTTGTTCATGATTACAACACCAGTTATTATCATGAGAACATGTACCTGAGACAATGATTAATTGTATCTAATTTTCTACTTGAATTATTAGTAACTTGTTTAGAATTTAATTTCTTGACTAAAGTACTTGTGTACAAGGCATATCTGAGGTGAAACTGTGGAATAGGTAATAGTCATTAATCCATCTGCTGTTTTCACCCTTTTTTGCTCCAAGTTCTGAACTTCTGACAATTACTTTACTCATGGAAACTGTGTTTCAGTCAGCCTTCATCTAGTTCTACTCTTTCTGAACATTCCAAAAATATTTCTCTTTCCAGATATCTAAAGAACAGAGGAAATTACAGAAATAATAAAAATTACAGAATTGATTTTTTCTACTTCTGGATGGTAAGAGACGGTAGGTCAATTGCTTTGCGACCTTCAAGGTCTGGGTTGAGAGAGGCTCATCCATTCAGTCAATCATTTATAGATTCATTAAACAATTACAGATTACCTCATATTAACAACTTCATTTGTCCACAATATTCTGTAGCTGCTCTGTTCCACACAGTAGTTACTAGTCACATATGGCTACTTAAATGTAAATTAATTAAAATCAAATAATTTTTCTTTGTTTGCATTAGCTTCATTTTAGGTACTTTTTTCCATCATTATAAAGCTCCATTGGACAATGCTGTTCTATAATCCGTATTTTAATACTAACCTCCATAGTGGAAAAACATTGCTTTCCTCTGCCTTAAACCTAGATTTGCCTTCTAATCTATATGCTCTTGGTGATGGCTTAGGAAAAACAGCTTTCTGTTGTGTGGTCCTGAAGGGTTATTTTCCTCTCTCATTCAGGAACAGGCCTGGGCAGGTGCTGTGGCTAGAAGAACACATCTTTTATCAAGGAATTTGGAATTTGAACTGAAGAAGTGAAAAATCATTTTCTGTACAGGTGACTCAACTATGATTTCCAGATTGTGATTTGGAGAGGAAGAGGAACTGGATTCAATGGATAAAGATGGAAGCACATGTAATATAAAGCAGTTATTAGAGGGGCATCCAGTTTTGCTCTAATTCTTTCTTTTCTTTTGTCTTTGAGGTACTACGAGTTATTCCTGAATCTTCAAATGCAAGCTGCCTTTTTAAAAAACAAAAGCTAGCTTGACTAGCCTTTATTTAATCCCCATAATAAATCATGAGGTATAGTTCAATATTCCTATTTATAGATGAGGAATCTTTGGGTTCAGTGAGATTAACATTAGTAGTAGAGCATGTATTCAAATCTATATGACTTATATAAATTGAAAACATATCATATTTGCATTATGCTATAATATTTGTAAGATAAAAGTTATGCTGGAATCTGAAAATAAAGAAATAAAGAATGACTCTTGGTTAGTTACAGTCTTAATCGATGTGAATCAAACTAAAGGAAAGGAATAGAGATTAAGAAGACCCACGTATTGGCTATTGTGAATAATGCTGAAGTGAATGTAGGAGTATAGCTATCTTTAGGAGGTGGTGATTTTATTTTCTTTGGCTATATATGCAAAAGAAGGACGGCTGGATCACATGGTAGATCTATTTTTAATTTCTTTAGGAACCTCCATACTATTTTTGATAATGGCTTCGCCAATCTACATTCCCACTAACAGTGCACAAACATTCTTTTTTCTCCACAAGCTCACCAATACATGTTATCTCTTGTCTTTTTGATAATGGCGATTCGGATGGTATGAGATGGTATCTCCTAGTGGTTTTGATTTGCATTGCCCTGAAAATTAGTGATGTTGACCATCTTATTTTTGTGCCTGTTGGTGACTTTACGTTATCTTTGGAGAAATGCATGTCCAAATTCTTAGTCCATTCTTTTAATCTGGTTTTATGCTTTCTCACTATTGAGTTGTGTGAGTTATTTATAAATCTTGGATATTAACCACTTATCTGATAAATGGTTTCCAAGCATATTTTTCCCAATCTGTAGGTTACTTTTTCATTTTGATAAGTGTTTCTTTTGCTGTGCAGAAAACGAGTAGTTTTATCTAGTCCCATTTATTTATTTTTGCTTTTGTAGCCTGTGGGATCTTAAAAAAAAAAAGGTCAAATAAAAAATAAAACAGTTTTTACCAGTGTCTGGGTGGAGTAGATAAAATGGGAGATGTAGGTTAAAGAATACAAAGTAGAAAATATGTAGGATTAATAAGCCAAAAAATATAATCTACAACATGAGGACTATAGTTGACAATAGTTTATTGCATTCAGGATTTTCGCTAAATAAGTAGATTATAGCTGCTGGGGGTGGTGGGTAGGTAACTGTGAGATAATGCATATGTTAATTTATTCCATTACAGAAGCCATTTTTCTATACAGTTATGGGTGCTTAACTACAGGGTTCTGTTCTCAAAATTGCATTGTTAGGCAATTTCATCTTCCTGTAAATACCATAGATCGTATTTACACAAACCTAAATGGTATAGTCTACTACACACCTAGGCTATATGGTATACCTATTACTCCTAGGCTAAAAGTCATTACAGCATGTTATTATTCTAAGTACTGTAGGCAACAGTACAAATACTGTAGGCAATTGTAACACAATGGAAAGCATTTGTGTATCTAAACATATCTAAACACAGAAAAGGTACAGTTAAAATACAGTATTATAATCTTATGGGACTACCATTGTACATGCAGCTCATCATTGACTGAAAAGTTATGATGCATGACTCTCTCTATGTACATCTTAGTCATCATGTTGTTTACCTTAAACATACACAATATGATTTATTTTATTTAAAAATAGATATTGATGTAGCCCTGTATGCATAGTGTAGGAGATCCCCGGAAAAGTCTGAGACTGGGGGATCACCCAAACTTTTCTGACCAACACAGGCAAGAAATCAGGAGAAGTTGAGAAGATTGCAGTTGAGAAACTCCCAGAAGACAATGCGCCAGATATTAAGTCCAATTACTTACAACCTGACATTTTCAGAGAGATGGACTCCCCTAAGGCTAATTCAAGCTCATGCCTGGAGAGAAGCAAGAAAAGAAGTTAATCTTGCCTTGATGAAGTCACAAAAGAGGTGGAAAATGGAGATAAACCCTGGACTGCAGACAGAAAGCCTACTAACTTACCAAGTTTCAGCATAATAGCTACTTCCCCTAACAATGCTACTTTCTGAAACAGAAACCTTTGCAGAAAGTTGATTTGACAGTAATGTTAATGCTTTTAATTTGAAGAAATGGAGCATTGTTTCATTTTTCAGTGGCTTCATTCATTTTCAAACTGTAAATGAGAATATTTATATGGCTGCTGAACAAAAATGAAAAAAAAAAATGAGGTTTGATTTGTTTTTGAAGTTTAGAAATATGTCTATGGATGACTAGCCAAAGATGGCAGAATTTAGATATGACGAGATGGATTGATGTAGCTATCTGCCAAACAGCATGATTAAAACCATTCAGACTCTGAAAACGGAACAGAGAACAATGGCTTTATTTCTGTAAACTAAACTGTCGCCATCAGACTTAAGTGCTCTTGTCTTGTCAGAGGATTTATTATTATTAAGAATTCCTCTGACATGTATTTGCCAAGTACTTCTTTGAAGTTCCCATCAGTCACAGCTCTTTGGTGACATGGTCTGACTAGTTTTCAATGATAAAATGAACTGAGGCATCCATGCAAATTAACACTAGTTTCATGCCCTAGACCTCTCATTAATATACCGTTTCAAATGTGGATGTGGATTTAATCTGTAATATGATTAGTTGGATGGGGAGGACCATATCAAGCAGTAGAAAAATGTCAGAAAATATATGCTGATCTCAACTCTTGCAAATCAAAGTGTGACTCCCTCTATAAAGGAATGCTACTTATTCATTATTTCAATGTTCAGCAAACATAAGTGAATGTACAATTAGTTAAGATGTGAGACAGACAGGTGACCATAAGGTTTATCTCAAGATACTCAATAATGAATATTATTTTTACTCTTTATCAGGAAAGTAAATTTCTAAAATTGGCCTTCTCTCATATTTCAGTGCAATTTAATTAGGCCAAAGACCATCATATAACCATTTGCATTAAAAACTCTACACATTGATAGTCTCTGAATTCAACTAGGTCTTCAGTATCATCTGCCAATTCCGTGATCTGTCTTTTGTCAGCTACCTTTACCATTCACTTCCTGAGAATTTCAGAATTGTCGCTTTTCCTCAGATTTTCTCTGTACCAAATTTCTACCTGACTTCCTTAAAGCAGATAGCATGACAACCTAGACACTTGTGGCTCTCAGGCTTGATTTCCCTCAACATTCTGCCTCTTTATCTACAGTCATCCTTTCTCTTTTTTCACCATTTACACAGAATGAAGTGCCTTTCTTATTCTAAGCTATGCTTTACTCCTGTTTTGGGGGGATTCTCTTCTTTCTGCTTGAAGACCTGCATACAGTAATTAACCTTGTTTCCTTTACAAACCTTCCACCTCTTTTTTCTATTGGTCCTCCCTCTCAACTTCATTCCCTTAATCCTAATGACCTTTCTTTGGCCCCATGTTCTCCCCAACTACTTACAGAGTCAAAAAATATGCTCCCCACTAAATGATCTTGTCAAGAACCTTTGAAGAGTAGGAGATTTTACTCTACTTGAAGGCTAACAACATGGTCTGCTAGAGTTTTGTACTTACTGGCAGAAGACACAAAATGTGTGCATAAGAAACAAAGGACTCTACTCCCATGACACAAGATGCAGGAGCTTTATGTTTGCATTTGTTCTCCATGCCCCTCAATCCCACAGCAGTGATGCAAATGGTGCACGTGGTAGTGTGCACACAGTAGATTTGTGCTACAGCTAAGGAGACACCCAAGCATTTAAAAAAAAAAAAAAAAAAACAACCCTATATGACCATGACCATAGGCTGCTGGCAACCTTGTCCAACTTCGTGCAGGAAGAAGGCATTAGTTTTGCTATTCTGATTAGGAACAAATCTGCCGTCTGTTTTAGAGGGAGAATTAATCTCTACCTTCCAAGGCATTTTGTTATATAAACATCCTTGGAAAGATAATGTAGGATAAAACTGCCTGTAGACATACAGAAATGCCATAGAAAATTGCTTATCCATAAGTTGCCTTTCATTTACTTATATTTTCACCAATTTCTTGGTAAGTTGACTGAATGTTCTCTATATGTTATACATTTTGCTAGATGGGAAGCACATTACCAGACTTTAAGAATCCTATTTAATTTTTAGTAGACACAATGATCCTCATAGCACATTTCAAGAATAATGGTGATTTTGGAAAGCCCTTAATTATAAATCATAAATGACATGTAGTCATTTTATTATAAACTGCTGAAAAAGTACTAGGCATTGAGGTCTGGCCAAAAAAAAAAAAATCCACATATATTATAATTGATCCAATCAAGAATAAATTGCAAATAATACTTCAGTATTAGTGGTGATTTTTTTCACTCTATAAGACATACAAATGGACCTTCATGGAAAATATACTGTTGTATTTGCTATAAGCCTCTATTTCATTTTAAGCCAAGAGTGAAAATCTCATTATATTAAATAACAGTGTGTGTTTGGTCTTTTGGGGTAGGGATGAGAAAACACATTTTGCCAAGTTTGGCCATTGTGAGTTCAGAGTTCAGAAGCAAATTCGATTCTTTCTGGAAATGAGTGTAATAGAACAGCTGGTCAAACACAATTTACTTGCTCATAGAAACAAACTTAATGATTTCAGAAAAAAAAAAAAAGGCTTACTAAAAAGGGTCATAAGGAATATCACCAGATTTACGATACTTCAGGCTTAAAATGGCATCTGCTTATAAACTCTGATGCAAACCTTCCCAGTCCTCAAAAGCAAAACAAAAATTAACAAATAAAAAATATATAAAAACTCAAAAATAAAAACTAGGAATTTTTTTTAAAAAAGATGAAGAGTCACTTAAAAATATCTAGAATTTCAATTGATAGGCAAATTGTAATAGGGATTTTTGAAGGCTTCTTAAAAACTAAATGAGTAATAAACAGATTGTGAAAGAAGTAAACAAATAATATATTTAGTTGTTCCATTATAGAAAACCCAAATTTGCTTTCTGAAATAAAGCTTACTTGGAATAACAATGCTAAAAAAAATGTTATTTGTCTTAAATTGCTGCTTACCTCCAGACTCAGAAATCCAAATCTAGTACAAAACGTAGAATGGTGCAGCTGTCCTGTAAAATTGGTGCTATGTTTTAAGGTCTTCTCTACCTTCATTTTTTTAACTTTTTATTAAAAAAAATCAGGCTTATAAGAAATTGTAAAATTGGCACAGAAACTTCCTCGGAACCCTACACTCAGCATTCCCTAACGAAAACATTGTATCTAAACATGGGATATCAAAAATAGGAATTTGACAAAGGCACTACATGCTATTAACAAAATCACAGATCTTATTTGAATTCCCTCACTTTTCTGACCCTTCTTTGTTTTTAAAGCTATACTTAGATATAAAACTCAGAAAATAGCCAGGAAGTAAGGTAAGACTGAGGTGATAGTAGAAATCAGGGGTTTCTTGCAGAGGCGCACTCCTATTAACACAGAGCTAGAAAAGTTTAGGCAAGACTGGAAACAGCTCAGGTTAATGCCTAATGAAAAGCCTGCATTTTTTTCTTATGCCCTTCAGTTGACAGTGCCAGAAAATCATATAGTGGAAAATGAAGATGAGCTTGCTCAGTTAACAGAGTCAAACAAGACAAAGCCTTGCTGGAAATGAGAAACTGGACAGGGAGATTTTGACCTTCACTTTTCCACTGGCTAAGATCTGAAGCTAGAGGGCAAGCTTTGTCCACAGCCCACCTGTCTATTATTTCTACTGCTGTGTAAAAACTTCTGGAAGCTTGGCACAGTCAAGAATATAAGAAGATGTGATATGATATGGGAGGAAATAGCTGTAGAAAATAAAAGACTGAAATTAAAAGTGAGCAAGCATAGGATGTAATTTAAGACTGAGGAAAGAATTTAAGAGTAAATGGAAATAAATATACTGAAAGACTAAGAAATAATTTAAGAGTAAATGGAAATAAATATATTGAAAGCAGAAGAGAAAACTAACATGCAGAGAATGCAATAAAATTAGGCAGTGGATTTCTCTCCATATGTTACAGAGATGTTAACAAATGATATCCCCAGGTTCTAACACACAGTGCCCATTGCCCTATGGTTTCCATTTTAGACAGATGTGGTTTCCACAAACAGAAAAACACTTTCTTTTCTCAAAAGTATTTGTTAAAATGTGAGTGACATCAATAAATTTGCATAGATTTCATCATCTCTTCCAGTATGGAACTGAAGTCCACTAGATGTAGTTTTAGACTTTACAGTGACACTTTGTTTTTACATGAGTCAACCCACTCCTCAAGCAGAGTGGTTCCAGCAGAGAGATTACTTTCAATGTATAAATTTATTGGTAAAAGTTTAATGTCAGCTTTAATTGCCTTCAAAATTCTTGACTAGAGACCATCTGGTCGCAAAGATTTATCTATACCTAGTTTACAAATGCAGTATCAATTATTCAGTGATTGTACCACTACTTGATCTTGTTGCTATAAATTTTAAGTTCCAAAAGTCATCTTAAAGTGAAAAACTCCTTCATCTCTTTTTGTGAAATGGAAGAAAGTTACTTTTTTCTACTGTAAAATTTCAATTTCTAGAAGAAACTCCTCCAGAAATTATTGAACAATCCTACTAGTCTATCAGTTTTCTAAGTTTCTTCTAAGCTTCTAAGCTTTCTACCTTTCATTTTTCCTATTTTTTTTGAATCTTAGTCCAAAATTTTGTAATACACTTTAAAAGTCATACATTCTTTTCTCCCTTCCTGACTTTTTTTTTCTCTGCATGGGTGGCTCACCACTCAGCGAGAGTTTAAGTAATATAAATCTCAGATTTCTATATTTTCAAACTTGGAGGAATGTTTTAACTTAATTTTACAAATGTACTTTGTACATTCTACTAAGAACAGTTAATATGAGATCTTCACTGTTTTCCTATTACCAGGTTTTAAAAATGCTTTTGATATACAAAAGAACTGTACATGTTTAATTAGTGTAAGTTGATTATTTTGGACATAGGCATATACGCATGTAAACATTACCACAAGGAAAATAATAAACATATCCATTGTCTCCAAAAGTTTCCTTGCATACCTTCTTGTTTGTTTGTTCTGTTTTGTTATAAGAAAGCTTAACATGAGATATAATCTCTTGACAAATTTAAGGGAGCAAATCGTACTGTTAACTATAGGCATAATACCGTATAGCAGATCTCTAGAACTTAATCATCTTGCATAACTGAAAATACACACTTGAATAACAACTTTTCATTTCCTTTTTCCCCTCAGCCCCTTGCAACCACCATTCTACTCTCTGTTTCTATGAGTTTAACTGTTATAGAAAATTAATATAATTGGAATCATGCAGTATTTGTCCTTTTCTGGCCTATACTACCCAGCATAATGTTCCAGTGGCTCTCTCTCTTTTTTTTTTTTTTTTTTAAGACGGGGTTTCACCATGTTGGTCAGGCTGGTCTTGAACTCCCGACCTCAGGTGATCCACCAGCATTGGCCTCCAAAGTGCTTGGATTACAGGCATGAGTCACCATGCCCAGCCGATATTCCAGTGTCATCCATGTTGTTGCATATGGCAGGATTTCTTTCTTTTTCAGTTTTGAATAGTATTCATTGCATGTATGTACAACAGTTCATTTATCTACTTAACCATCTATTGGCATTTAAGCTGTTTCTGTATCTTGTCTATAGAAATCATCTTGCATAAATGAAACTTAATACCCATTGAATAGCAACTCCCTAGATCCCCTTTCCCTAAATGAATGGCAACCACCATTCTCTCTGCTTTTATTTTAAATAGCTCATACAAATAGAATCATGCAGTACTTGTTCCTGTTTTGACTGGCTGTAGTTCTTCCTAGAAAATAGAAGTTGTTAATATCTTGCTACCATTGTCTTCAGCTTTCTCTGAGAGAAAGGACAAAACTAAATTATTTTCTATGATAGCTCTACCTATTGTGTTAGATTTAGTCTTAGATATAAAGATCTTATTTTTATGAAAAATGTTTTCCTTTTAACAATTTGTCTAAATAAGTGTTTTACATTAGAAAAGTTCTGGATTTACAAAAACAAAAGTTGAAAAGATTATATCAGGAGGTCCAGTATAACTTTTATGTAGTTTCCCTTTTTGATATCTTTTTACAAAACTATATTACATTTGTCACAGTGAAAAATGAATATTACTCTGCTACTATTAACTAAACCACAGTTTATGCTGATTTCACCAGTTTTTTTTTTTCTAACGCCTTTTTTGGTTCTCATCCCCAATACCATGCCAGCTACCACAGTACATTTAGTCCTCATATCTCCTTAACATCCTGTAATCTGTGATAGTTTCTGAGACTTTGTTTTGATGACAGTTTTGACAAAAAAAAAATGGTCAGCTATATTTTAGAATGTCACTCAAATGATCTCAATCTTATTCCAATTGATGTCTGTCTTATGCTTTTTTCATGATTACACTGAGGTGATGGGTTTTGTAAGAGAAGGCTATAGAGGTAAAGTGATAGTCTCATAATTATCAACTATCATGATTTATCATGCTATCAACAAATTTATCACTAGTGATGTTAGTCTTAATCACCTTTCTTAGGTAACATATGTGAAGTCTCTCCACCGTAAAACTATATTTCACCACTTTCAATACTCTACTCTTTGGAAACCAATCACTAAGCACATCCCATACTCAATGAATGGGAAATTAAACTTCTATTCTTGAAGTAGAGAGGATAACTACAAGAAATATTTGTAATTCTTCTTTACGGGAGATTTGTCACTTTCTCTATATGTTTATATTTATTCAATCATTATTTATATCACTAGGGACATGTTTATTTTATATTATGAATGATGATGTAATATTATGTTATTTAGTTAGTAGCTGAAACTGTTCCAGCTTTTGCTAGTGGAAGCCAATTTAGGTTGCTCCTGTGTCCCACTGAGATGCATCCGTTGTTTTGTGTTTTAAACACTTTTATTTTCTAGCATTAAAGCTCATCATCACTGGTCATCAGAGAAATGCAAACCAAAACCACATCGAGATACTATCTCATGCCAGTTAGAATGGTGACCATCAAAAAATCAGGAGACAACAGATGCTGGAGAGGATGTGGAGAAAAAGGAACACTTTTATACTATTTGTGGGAGTGTAAATTAGTTCAACCATTGTGGAAGACAGTGTGGCAATTCCTCAAGGATCTAGAAATAGAAATACCATTTGACCCAGCCATCCCATTACTGGGTATATACCCAATGGATTATAAATCCTTCTATCATAAAGACAAATGCACATGTATGTTTGTTGTAGCAGTGTTTATAATAGCAAAGACTTGGAATCAACCCAAATGCCCATCAATGATAGATTGGATAAAGAAAAAGTGGCACATATACACCATGGAATGCTATGCAGCCATAAAAATGGATGAGTTTATGTCCTTTGCAGGGATGTGGATAAAGCTGGAAACCATCATTCTCAGCAAGCTGACATAAGAACAGAAAACCAAACACCACATGTTCTCTCTCATAAGCGGGTGTCGAACAATGGGAACACATGGACATAGGGAGGGTAACATCACACACCAGGGACTGTCAGAGGGTGGGGGCTAGGGGAGAGACAGCAGAGGGTGGGGGGATGGGAGAAGGATAGCATTAGGAGAAATATCTAATGCAGACGGCAGGGTGATGGATGCAGCAAACTACCATGGTATGTGTATACCTATGTGACAAACCTGCATGGTCTGCACATGTACCACAGAACTTAAAGTATTTTTTAAAAAGTTATTTCAGGCTAATTCTCTTCATTTTTCCAAGGATCTTTTATTCCTTTTCTTGAAAAATGATATTAGAAATCAAGATCTGGGCACTGGAAAGCCATTATTTTTAAAAATTAAATTTTCTAATTTTTTATTTATTGTACATTAGATCACTATTGATAAGTGTATGTTGATCTTAAAAATGCCTACATTAGGTCTAAAATTTTATGTGTAATATTATTCTTCAGTTAATAGTTGGGTATACTACATGAATACTTACGCTATTCTTGACAATTTTAGTTCTTCTCTCTAATTCTTAAATCTTTTACTTTATTTTTAGTCTTAGTGTTTTGGATAGGATCTCTAGGTCAATGTCAACTGTGGCATCTTTTCGGTGTATTTGGCTTTTAATGAATATTCTAATGCCTCCTGTTAAGTGAGACATTTCCTGCAACTGTTTGATAATACTAATCAGGTTAAATAAGGAATCTACCAACAAACGGCTAAAAAATAAATCTTATAGAGGTACTGAATCTCTGAAGATCACTTTTTTTGACCCTTTTTAATCACTTTATGTGTTAAATTATATGAATAGATTTTCTAATACTAAGATACTCCTCCATGTTTGAGATAATATTTCTTTGGTTAGAAGGTATTTATTTATTCATTCCTTTACAGAACATGCAAACACATTATTTTGTCTTTTCACATCAAATTTCTTAAAAAAGGTTCATATTAATCTTTTAAAAACTCTTTTAAATTTTTTAATGTCTGTATTTCTGTCAAAATTGTACATCTTTTAAAAATACTTTGGTAATTTAGATTTTATGGAAAAATGTCATTTTTCCCATGTTTTCAGACTTCTTATAATCATTCACAATATTCTTTTATAATTGTTAAAAATGTATCTGTAATTACAAATCACAATATCTATTCCCATTCTATATTATTTTGTTGAACTTTCAATCTTTTTTCCTCTTTGGACCTTGCCATATATTTGTCTGTTTTATTTCACTTTTTAAATTGTAAATTCAATTCTGGGGTATGAATTGGTCTCTATATTTTAAATCATTTTCCACTTTATTAATCTGCTTTTATCAATTTATTTCTAGTTTGGGAGGTATCTCCCCTTGTCATGTTCTGATTTTTAAAAAATTATTTGATTTTATTTTAAAATAAAATTGATAGCTACAATTTTATTTCAAATGCTGCTTCAAATTCATTCCACATATGTGTGTCTTTTCAAAATTTATCTCTATATAAGATTTTGGGATCTATCATCTTTTAATAGACAATTCACTGAGAGCATTGAGTACATGTTCTACATATTTTCAACGATTGGATATTTTCAACAATTGGATATTAAAAGTTCAACTTGTGCTTGGATACAATCCACATTCTTTCAGATGTGAGGTAAAAGTCTCCTACTGTGATTGAGGTAGCTTCACCTATGACCTGCACCAGCCCAAGCTTTAAGGGCAGGCTTACTAAGTATAGATATGGCTATGCCCATGACTCGATATTTAAGAACAGGCGGAGCATTTAAAATTTCATGTGCCTCAGCGCTCTCATGTGCACAATGGACTCTCCTGTCTGGTTATGGTAAATTTTGAACAAATGAGGCTAATGAAGCTTTACCTGGAATATGTCAAGGTGGCAGTGTTTACATTTACACACAAGTGTTCAGAAATTTTAAATCTTCCTGGTTAACTCTTCTTTTTGTCATTATGCATAAATTATGTTTGTTAACACTAAATGGTTTTTTTGGTCTAATATTGTCCTTTGTCCATAATTGTTTATATATTTTTAAGGGGGTAAATTGCTTTAACTTTAAAAGTTTTTTACAAATCAGTAAGAGTCATATAGACTAGTAGCAGAATTAGCCAATAACTACAGAAATGGAAAATAGGCATATAAAATCTGTAATCTTGGCCATAAATAAATAAATGAAATTTTAATAAACACATAACATTTAATATTATAGGTAAAGATAAAAAGTGTTAATACATACTGTGGATAATGAGAATTTGGAAAAATAATTGATTATAGTAATGTTTTGATGAGAGTCTAAATTGTTATAGCTGTGTAGTAGATGCTATAGTAATATTTTGAAAAATAGTATCCATTAAACTCACTTCTAGATATTTATTCTACAGCTATACATATAAATTTTACATAGCTAAAAATAAGATGACACTATTCATATTTTTATGAGTGGATTATGTATTTTTATTGTTGTCTCCCTTCTTTTGGAAAAGAAGGAACATATTTATATGCCATTTATTATGATATATATAATAAATAACAAATATATGTGACATATTAGTTTTTCAGTTGGAATACTATAAGCTATACTAATAAGCTATATGAAGCATTTTCACCTGCATTTTTAAATATAGATATCTATTTAAATATTTTCCAGATAAGAATGTTTACATGGGGAAAACATTTTCCTAAAATTTTGTTCTTGTCTTCTGAATCATGGTCAAGGCTCAAGTATCTAGGTGTATTATACACTCTGAATATTTTTCTGTACTGACTCTATGGCATACATAAAAATATGGCAGGTCTGCTAAAATATAAAGTAAAGCATTGTTTACCATGTGCTTTCTTCTCTCAGCAAATATATTATCACTGATGGTGTGCTTAATTTATTTGCACACTTTAACCTAAAGAAAGAAAATGTAATTTGTTTTTAACCATATAATTTCTCCCAGAGAGCTTGCACTTGTCAACATCAGATATCTACAGGCTCTGGAGAAAAGGAAATTGTGTGGAACCTCTAAAACAACTAATTTATGAGCCTACCCTCAAGAAGTTGTAAGTTACTGAGCCTTAGAGATGTCTCCCACCCACATTTTTTACAAACATCTTATGTCTTTCTGGCATAGATATCCAGAGACTTCATTCTGACACAAACTGGAGGAAGTATTAGTTCTTTCCACAAGTCTTGGCAATGTTAAGCTGTTTTCATTTCCCTGTTGTCTGCTTCACGAAAATTGCAAAAATAATTGGGAACTTATTCTCACAACAGTGACCACAGAATGACCTTATACCTAAAACTATTTAGTTGGAAATCAGGTTCCTGATGCATTTTCTGCTCAGATCATTTTAGATTAGAATAAATTGATCTTCTTAAAAACCAAAGGAAATATTTTTCACCTTTTTAAATGTTTTATTAAGTTGAAATCTAAGGGTACATGAGATCTAACCTGAAAATGGGCCAACTGGTCAAAGACTAGCCATACCAAAACTACATCCTTAATTTCTTAAGCATCAATTACTTAAAAACCTGACTTGAGTGGAGCCCTGGTATAATTTATCCTGTTGCTAGAAAAATATGAGATTCAGAGTTGCAGGGGGTTTCCACTTGAAGTGGTAAATTGCAAAAATTCTCCCAGTCTCTCATTTTATTGCTAGCATATTCAGAGAATAGGGAGAATATTTAGTATAGTTTGGTACCTCAAATTAAGTTTCTGACATTACACCAATGTCATGTTTCATGTTCTAAAGTAAAATGGCTGAGTAAACTACACATTATGATACTATTAATAAAGTAGTAATAATATTATGATTAGAAGAATTCATCTTGAACTGTGTACCTTTCAGATTGGGAGGCCCACCATGTTAACTAAAATTTTTAGTTAACCATGTTGACTAAAATTTTCTTGACTTCTGCTCTGTTTAATTTTAAATCATTCTGTTTTCTGCTTCTGCTTACAGACACTTTTTCCTGTGGCTTTTCTGTGTTCTTTTTACAATTGTTTTAGATCTAAACATCTCAATGATCTTTCTTCTACTAAGGTCTTTCTCATACCTTTCTTATATGTGATCCTTTTCTTCTCTATTCTGAAAATCACACTGCAACATCTATTTCTCAAAGCTTTGCTTTTTCCACTACAGTCTAATAAGGAGTTGGTAAAAGGAAGTCTAATATGGAGTTGGTAAAAGGAAGTCTAATAAGGAGTTGGTAATGCGCTTGCAATAAATAATTATAGTTAATATATAAATATGGTTAACAAATATTAATTGGTTATTATGTATGTTCCAGGTTATTGCTTAAAGCAATTTGCATAGGTTATCATCTCTTTTAATATATACAAAAATTCTAATATACCCTTTATATAGATGAAAAAACTGTGGCCCAGAGATATTCATCACTTGCTCAAGTTCACATAGCTTATAAATGATAGAGCTAGGATTCTAACTCAAACTTTCTGATTCTGAAAGCACTGACCAGTAGTTCTTAAAGACCTCAAATCTACTGAATGAGAAACCTTAGTGGTAGGACCAGTAATCTGATTCTTTAAGACATGAAGAGAATTCTGATGCAAGTTGAGGTAAGAGAATAACTACACTGGGCTGTACTGTTTCAGGGCTTAATTTAATACAGAGCTGGATATAAATGCATGACAGATATGTTTGAATAAATAAGGCTAATTGATTATTTTATTATCACTCTTAATATTTGCCTTAAGTTAAAAATCAGTTTTATAACTAACTATATCAGTTGTTCAATTAATGACTTCGTATTCATTATGAATTTTTAGTATACAGGAAATTAAGCTCTATGATAGAGCCAGAAATATATAAGACATTGTCATTTTCCTCAAAAAACTTGTATTATATTAGGCAGATAAACATTTTTTTTAAATTCACTAAAAACAATATATAGTTTAATAGCTTAGAATATAAAGTCTTGAAATGAAAACATAAAGTTTGAATTTTAATTTTAGCATTGATAAGCTGTGTGATGTTATCCCACTTATTTGACGATTCAAAAGCTCAATATCTCAATCTTTCTTAAAGAACTTAATGTGTGGCAGGTGCAGTGTCTCATGCCTGTAATCCCAGCACTTTGGGAGGCCAAGGCAGGTGGATCATGAGGTCAGGAGGTCAAAATCAGCCTGGCCAACATGGCAAAACCCCATCTCTAGTAAAAATACAAAAAATTAGCAGGGTGTGATGAGGTGTACCTGTAATCCCAGCTACTCAGGAGGCTGAGGCAGAAGAACTGCTTGAACTAAGAGGTGGAGATTGCAGTGAGCCAAGATTGTGCCACTGCACTCCAGCCTGGGTGAAAGTAAGACTCTTTCTCAAAAAAACAAACAAACAAACAAACAAAAAAACCTTAATGCGTTAGGATATTATCAAAATAAATTTAAAAATGTGTGTTTCATACAATATTTAACATACATTAAACTCTAAATAAATATGAATTACTTATCACTACTTTGCTTACTACTATTACTCTTACCATTAAAAATAGTAGTACTACTAGCAATAGACAGATTTATACTAAAATCCTCATGAACAACAACAAAAAAAGTGGCATTTAGAAGTTGAAGCTAAAAGATCATTGAAAATTTGGATCTTTAAGGAAAAGATTAAATAAAAGATAGAACTCAAGTTGGCTTTTATTTTTTTTTTATATATATCTCTGGCAAAAGGAAAAGGAATTAGCAAAAAGAGAAATCTGAAGGAATATTTCTGGAAAATAAACAAACCATTGTTGATGAAACAACAAATCTGTGAAGGAAAATACGTGAAGAAGGATCAAATTCAGATTTAAAGTTAGTGTATGTGAACTTTATCTTGCTATAAACTAAAATCCTCCTCTACCAAAGACAAATTTCATGCTATACAAATATGCTATAGCATAACCCACAAATATTATAATATTCAAGCAGTGGGTATTTACAGAGAACCAGTTATTTACCAGTTACAATTGGAATTACTTTAATTCTCTAAATGCCATGTCAATCTAAAAATGTGTAAAAAGAAAACATAAAGAGAAGAATGAAAGCACTGTTAGAAAGGTAAATAATAACATTGTTATTGTAACATATTTTAAAAAGCAACGATCGCCACTCACGGAGAATCTCTGTAGGCTAAAACTTGCACCTGAGAAACAGATCACAAAATAATGGAAAACTGAATTTTTCAAAAGAGATCTGCAGTATATTGCACTCTAATGAACCATGTCATTTTGTAAATTCCATTAATAATTTTAAATGTACATTTCTCAACCCTTTGCCCTAGGGCTAAGCCAACATTAAGTCAACTAACAACTGTGTTAACAACAGGCAAGAAAAAAGAACTGTGTTTACTGTGGTTCCAAAGAGATTCTCCAAGCAGATTCACTAGTAAGAACAAATCCTCTTAGTTATTGTTAGACTGGACAGGGGAAATGTGGCACATTTACACTGTGGAATACTATGCAGCCATCAAAAATGATGAGTTCGTGTCCTTTGTAGGGACATGGATGAACCTGGACACCATCATTCTCAGCAAACTGACACAAGAACAGAAAATCAAACACCGCATGTTCTCACCCATAGGCGGGTGTTGAACAATGACAACACATGGACACAGGGAGGGGAGCATCACACACTGGGGTCTGTTGGGGGGAACCAGGGGAGGGACAGTGGAGGGTGGGGAGTTGGGGAGGGATAACATGGGGAGAAATGCCAGATATAGGTGATGGGGAGGAAGGCAGCAAACCACATTGCCATGTATGTACCTATGCAACCATCCTGCATGTTCTTCACATGTACCCCAAAACCTAAAATGCAATAAAATATATATATTAAAAAATAAGAAAGGGAAAATCACAATCTTATATGTGGGAGGCCAAATTTCCTTTGCATATTTCAACCAAAATAACAGCATAACCGACTGAATGCAGAGACAGGGGAATCCAGATGTAACAGATTTGCCAAAAGGTAAAAAAAAAAAAAAAAAAACTACTCTTCTCACTCATATTTTTGTTGTTTTGGAAAATATAGTTTATTTTCATAAAACAAAACAAAAAAAAAGAAAATGTTTGTGCAATGTAATAAGTAGATTCTATTCTTTTTTTTTTCTACTATTTTAAAAGAATAAAAAATTATAATACGTTTATTTAGTGCATGGTACAATTTTAGAAGTTCCGAAAGAAACCAATTATTTCTTTAAAAAGGATTATATATTATTAAGCATAATTTCTCATAAAATTGTCCATAATATAATTGTATCTGAAGACTAAAAGACCAAAAAGATGGAACAAATAGTGTTGAAGTTAGATTAATAAGCTTTCTAACACAAATAAGAGTGGCTGATTTTATAAATTTTTAAATCCAGTTTGATCTTATGCTAGTACATTCGTATAAGGAACAATATTACCTCTTAACAAGTTAATTACATAAGTCAAGTATATCTACTAAGTGAATAAAACAAAGAGAAATGCTATGATCAAAAGTTGGTTATTTTGCTGAGAATGATGGCTTCCAGCTTCATTCATGTCCCTGCAAAGGACATAAACTCATTATTTTTTATGGCTGCATACTATTCCATGGTATGTATGTGTCACATTTTCTTCATCCAGTCTATCGTTGATGGGCATTTGGGTTGGTTCCAACTCTTTGCTATTGTAAATACTGCTGCAATAAACATACATGTGCATGTGTCTTTATAGTAAGATAATTTATAATCCTTTGAGTATATACTCAGTAATGGGATTGCTGGGTCAAATGGTATTTCTGGTTCTAGATCCTTGAGGCATTGCTACTCTTTCTTCCCCAGAATACCAAACACTGCATGTTCTCATTCATAAGTGAGAGTTGAACAATGAGAACACATGAACACAAGGAGAGGAACATCATGCACTGGGGACTGTCAGGGGGTGGGAGGCAAGGGGAGCTAGAACATTAGGACAAATACCTAATGCTAATGCATGCGGAGCTGAAAACCTAGATGATAGGTTGATAGGTTCAGCAAACCACCATGGCACGTGCATACCTATGTAACAAACCTGCATATTCTGCACATGTATCCCAGAAATTAAAATTAAAAAAAAAAAGTTGTTACATTTACTCAATTTTAAGATCTCATGCCAATTACTCCTCAATTTACTGTACTGGATTTAAATCCCAGGGCCACTATGGAATGGTTTCTTGACTGAGAGGCAGGCAATATTTCTTTTATGAAGAGTATTTTCCTTACTGATACAAATTGAGAACAGTATAATATTCCTTATGGAGATGCTTTAACAATTAAAATAAAAGTATATATGAAAAGGCCTGAAATATGATAGGCATTTATAGATGTTAGATATTATTATATTTGGTTGATTATGGAATTTCTGTGCTTTTTGCTCAGGAATGGGGACATACTGGTATATAGGAGCATGCTGATTTGTAAACCAACAGGAATTTTCTAAGCTTTTGTTTTTGATTTTTGTTCGTTCACTATTTTGCAGACTGTGGGAGGCAATCCACCATGGATTTCTGGTGTTCCTGTATGCCCTCTGAGCAAAGGGCAGGTTGTTTGCTAAACAGTATGCCTCCCTCTGGGGCAAAGGTTGGGCAGGTTTGCTAGCAGCCCTCTTTACAAGGCTGGGGTTTCTTACACTCAAGGTTTCTCAGTTGTCACACAAATCCACTACATGTACACCAATAAGTTGGCCTACTTTGCATTACTTTTGGGGATCAGGGTGGGCAAAGGGAGCCATTCATGCTGCCTGCTGTGCCTGGATTCCTCGTGTGTCTTCTGCCAGCTTCTATGAAAGCTGGGCAGGCTAACTTGTCAGCTTGCATGAAGGCTAACATCTCAGGCCCTTCACAGTTCTTGACAAGGACTAGCTTACCTAAAGGCAATTCTTTCTACCTGATGAGGAAAATTACTTAAAAAGAAGGAAAACCATAATGAGTTGGAAAGCATACAGCTAATAATGAGGATACTTCACCATATTATGTGTTTTGAATAAAGATCATACTGTTAAAATGTCCTCAAATTTTTATTACATTCCACTTCATTGATAGTAAAAAAAAAAAAGCATATCAACCAAGATATTTAAATATTCTCTACTTCATATTTTCACATGACAGGGGATAGGATCATGCTCTTGTTCTTTTTCTGCTCAAATCACTCCTTTGATGCAGGCTTCATGGTATGGACTAGAGGAAAGTCTTTGTTGTCATTGCATGATAAATTGATTTGCCTGAGAGTGTGAAGGAGGACTGAGAAAATGACCATCTTCAGAGAAGGAAAAGTTAGTTACTTCAATCTTAAAAAAAAAAGTAAGAGTTCCTGAAAGCGAACAGTCATTTAGGTTCTGTGTGTGGAGAAGTGAACAAAATGAATCATCACAGAAAGGATTAGATTAGATATAAATATCATCTAGTCCAAATCTCTTTAAGGTCACACCGTGCAGTTGGTGGAAAAGATCTCATAACTACAAGGCCAGCATATTATTTCTCTGCAGCAGACATCCAAAACTGTGACAGCAATACAAAAGGAGTCTGGAGTCACAGTTACATCGACTTGCAGGAAACACATGTAAGAGAGCTTCTCATTTTCATTCATTGTCTCTTTCTTTCACTTTAATGTGGCTATTAAATTATTTCTTTCCATGCAATCGTGTTGCAGTTAAATGTAATTGTGTTTGAAATTTATAATTTTTTTTCTCCTTTAGGTAATAAAGTATCTATTTTGATTACCATTATTTATATGTATCAAATCATTCATAGTCCTACTAATGAAATAGTACTGATTCAGTTTGGTGTGAATTGTATTTACAATTTTGATCTTAGCTGGATGTTTTCTGTAAGTCTTGTCAATCTTTTCCAAGGCAGCCATGCTGGCTAATCTGTTTGATACCATTAATTGTCATTCACTGAAATATATATATATATATATATATATATATATATATATAAAATATCTGTGTTTACACATGCTATTTTGCATAAATACATATATTTTATTGCATAAATATCTTTAAAGTTTCATATATAAATGAAAGTATTCTACAAATAGTAATGTGGTGATACATGTATCAATTAATGGAATAGAACGATATAACTAGAAGTCATGACTTATTGAGGAGTTCTAAGGATAGTTTGGATTCAGAAAGAGTTAGATTCTAAACAATGGAGGATTTACCATGATGTCTAACAAAATATTAGTGCATTCACAAGTATTTTAATATTTATGAAAATAGTGTTATTGAGCATTAAAAAATGCCCAGGGAAAAGTTTACAATCTTACTTTGAAGTGTGTCACTGTTTTAATGGCTGCCAAACATATTGCCAATCCAAATCTAATTAACTATATTTTATTATACCTATATTTTAATATAACTACAGAACAACAGGTTAGAGAATTAAAAGGACTGAAAACTGCTTGATTTTGTTTCAAAAAGAAATTTGGAAAGTCTGAGGAACTTAATTAGATGTTAAAGTCTACCTGTCAAAAAGGCATTGAAGTCTTTCTCAGAGCTAGCACCAAAGTTAAAGCCAAATAAGTTTTGTGGTAAGGTAGAACCATTAAATTGTGTTAACAAGACAAAAGTAAGTAGGTGAGTAACTTCAGACTGGTGATTACCAGGTGATTATTTACTAATCAGCTATCTGTTTAGAAAGAAAACAAAAAGACTATAAAGTCCTTGTTATTTGTGAATTGTTAAATGTTATTCATTTAGCAAAATGGATAATTCCAATATATTTTCTAGTTGATTATCTCAAAGACACTGATAACTTCCTTATATATTAGTGTCTCAAAGACATTGAAACTTCCCTATGTTATCTCAAAGACACTGATACTTCCCTATATTATCTCAAAGACACTGATACTTCCCTATGTTATCTCAAAGACACTGATACTTCCCTATATTACCTCAAAGACACTGATACTTCCCTATATTACCACCAAGAAGAGCTTAAAATGTTTATTTCAAGAAAGTATCAACAAATGAGCTGAGACTCCTCCTACCCCATCACCCCACAATCAGGAAAAGTTATTCTCTGCCACTTTGTCACTCGGAATCTTACATTCAAGTTCAGCATAAATTAATGTTTAATCTTAAACATCTACTTTCATATTAACATTGCTCAGATCTCTGGGAAACACTTTTCAGCATTTGTCCTATTCATTTTAAATTAAAGTAAATGGCATCTGATTGCTGAAAAAACGTGTGTGCTGTATTGCATTAGGAGATAAACAACACTTAGACACTATGGAGAGAATAGAGCAGTAGCTGGTCTCAGGTAGGAGAAAATGGACACATATTTACTTGCAAAGTTACAATTAAGGCAATAGATTCTAGCATAGTGAAATATCATTTCTCAAAATTGGGGAACATCTATTTGTTTTTTCTTATTTCATTTTGTTTCCAAATGTTCTCACACATTCATGCAACTTTCATTCAAATTGCACAACGCAGTGCAGAACCATCCTGAATTATAAAATAATTGATGCCCACTGGTAATATGTATATATGAAGACTTAGACATAACATAATGTGAAGCGCCATTTCTATTAGCACAATAACAACCAAAATGTTCTCTATATTCTAGAAAGTAAAATTATAAATAGCTTTATTATCATAAAATATGTTGTAAATTTATCTTCAAAATGTAAAATAAAATCATACAAATATAATTATTATATTCATAATTAAAATTGAGGTTAAAACAGATTGTAAAATATAAGTATTTTACAAGAAAAATAAGTTATTTTCAGAAGTTAATACTTCTATTTTCATTCACATTTTTGATGAAAATATATTTCATATAATTTGTAAACATATTTAATTTTCATATTTTTGAGCATTGAAAATAAATGCAAAGATGGTTGGAGAAATAAAAAGTTCACAAATGCAACATTTCTTCTCTGAAAAAAATGAAAAAAGAAAATATGTAATTTTTAGAGAGGCTGTCTGCTTAACTTTTTAAGAACTTCAGAAAAAAAAAGGAGCTTATTTTTTGGGAGCATGACCCACTTAAAATTTGCAATCAGGACATTACAAATTCTTTATTAATGAATATTTAATTACTTAATGACTGAGTGAAGCAGTGAAACCAAGCAAAAAATAATTATTCTTATGAAATCTACTGCTTGAATAGGTCAGATGAAAGTTCTGTAACTTCATATTCTTTATTGGTTGAAGATTTAATTACCCATAGAAACAATGGAAATGCATATGTGCCTCTATTTGCATACATTTGCTTATATTTGCATAAATGGTCTCTGGAAGGGCACTTGGGGAACTCTGCAGATGGTTATCTCTGGGACAGGCCACAAATGGCTGGGTGAGCAGGACAGGGTGCTTTCTGTACTTTTGTAACACTATGTGTATGTTATTTATTAAAAATGCATTGTTTTATGTCAAATTTTAAAATATCCTGGTTAGAAGTTAGGGAATTCTTTCTCTGTTCATGTTATCCAGTTTATTTCTGTCTTCAATGCTTATAAAAATGAGATATTATAACTTAGAATTCTTTTCAGTATTTAAACAAATAATTGGAAGTCATTCACCTCATATGCCAAGAAGTATGCCACCTGTACATCCAAGTTCATGGAAAGAAGCATCAATCATAATAGCTGAGATTCGGAATCAGCCCAAATGTACATTGCAAACAAAAACACATTTATAGTTCCTTCCACTGACTGAATGGACCACCACTCTCATCAAAGGAGACCCAAACTAACCTGAAAAACTAGTTCAGGCCATGATATTACTGAAATGGGGAGGTCAGACATGCTATACTCTTCTCCTTTTGGAGTTCAGTTACAATTAATTGGCATTTATATTACAGTAGAGATGCCAAGACTGACAGAACAGACTGTAGCAATAGGATACCAACTCCAGCCTGACTCTGGCACAACACTGTATAACAGATAACAGACCCTAAAAGGAGATCAAAGGATTTCACCCCATAACATATTTCTCTGACATATTTGAAATGACACTGCCAAGCTGTCTCTTGGCGATATTGCATTCTTTAGAGAATCTTCTTCTCTTACTAAGTCCCTACAAAGAGTCTGACATTTTTGATAAAAGACATTTACATCTATTGTCTCTGAAGCCTGTTACCTGGAGGCTTCACCTGCATGACAAGAACCTTGGCTTTCACAACCTCCATCCCAGTATTTTAACACAAGCTGATTTCAATTATTCAGGCAGAGCTTATCCCTTTCAACTAATTGCCAATAAGAAAATCTTTAAATACACATAGCACCTCGAAGCCCTGCCCCCGCACCCATCCCACTTTGAGATTTCTCACTAAAATGTGTAAGACTAAACTATAGCCCAACCACCTTGGGCACATGCTCTCAGGGACCTCCTGAAGCTTTGTCATGAGCTATGACCCCTTAAACTTGACAAAATAAATTTTAAATTCACTGAGACCTGTCTCAGATACTTTTTTTTTTTTCTTTTTAAGACAGAGTCTCACTCTGTCACCCAGGCTGGTGTACAATGACGCGATCTTGTCTCACTGCAACCTCCACCTCCAGGGTTCAAGCGATTCTCCTGCCTCAGCCTCTCAAGTAGCTGGAACTACAGGCACCTGCCACCACGCCGGGCTAACTTTTTGTATTTTTAGTAGAGATGGGTTTTCGCTATGTTGGCCAGGCTGGTCTCGAAGTCCTGACCTCATGCTCTGCCCACCTCAGCCTCCCAAAGTGCTGGGATTATAGGCAGGAGCCACCGCACCCATCGTCAGATACTTTTTGGTTTACATCATCAGTGCATGAATGGATAAAGACAATGCAGTATATATACAAAATAGAATATCATTTAGCCTTACAGAGGAAGCCATACAAAAGAAAACCCTGTCATTTGTGACAACACAGATGAACCTGAATGACATTATGTTAAGTGAAATAAGCCAGGCTCAGAAAAACAAATACCACATGATCTCACTTACAAGTGGAATGTAAAAAGTTTGAGCTCATAGAAACAGAGAGTAAAATATTGGTTGCCAGAGGCTGTTGACTGCAGATATTAAGGAGATACTGCTCAAAGGACACAAAATTTCAGTTACACAGGAGGAATATGTTCAAGAGAACTACTGTATATCGTGGTGACTAATAATATAGCAAATAACAGTACATTGTATATTTGAAAGCAAGATAGTAGATTTGAAGTGTTCTCATCATACACAAAAATTATAAGTATGTGTTATATGTTAAATAGCTTGATTTGGCCATCAGACAGCATATACATATATTGAAACATCATGTATGTCATATATATATACACACACACATATATATACACACATATATACACATATATACACACACACATATATGTGTATATATATATATACACACACATACGTATGTCTATATATATATGTGTATATAGTTTTTACTTTTTGTTAAAAAAAACGCCGGGCGCGGTGGCTCAAGCCTGTAATCCCAGCACTGTGGGAGGCCAAGGCGGGTGGATCACGAGGTCAAGAGATCGAGACCATCCTGGTCAACATGGTGAAACCCCGTCTCTACTAAAAATACAAAACATTAGCTGGGCATGGTGGCGCGTGCCTGTAATCCCAGCTACTCAAGAGGTTGAGGCAGGAGAATTGCCTGAACCTAGGAGGCGGAGGTTGTGGTGAGCCGAGATCGTGCCATTGCACTCCAGCCTGGGTAACAAGAGTGAAACTCTGTCTCAAAAAAATGGCACTAATGAATAATCAAAGGTAGATAAAACATAAGAGCATACTAAAAGTTTTACTTTATTTTTGCTATTACAGTTTTTTAGAATTCTTTTTTAATTTTACCTTGCTATCCTAATATGTTATTTAACTAGAAATCTCTTTCTTCATTCATCACACTTAAAAAACTGTCAAATAGTATGTATTAAAGATTTAAAAAACAAAAACACATGGTTATATTTAACTGTGTGTCCTATATTTAACCCTCCCATGGCATAGAGTCTGCCAGGGAGACTAGAGAGTGAAAAAGACAATTGCAGTCCTATTCGGTAATTGTTATAAAGTGCTAAGACTGGAACACTACTGAAACATAACAGAAAAGGTGCATAATTCAGATTGGCAAGCAGAATTTCACCAGGGGAAAAAGTGGGGTTGAGAAAGTCCATTCAGGCAAAAAAAATTAAGACAGGACAAAGTTCATTGCAGGAGTTTAATTTTCACAAGACAAACTGGGGAAGAAGGCTGACATAGACCACCTAAGACCTCACATTTTTTACTAAAGAGTTTATGTGTTATCCTGAAGGCTCTGGGGAAATATTGGCAAGATTTTAGCAGACAAGTCACTGTGATCAGGTTTGTTTTTTGGAACAATCACTTTACTACCGGGTGGAGGATAGATTGGAAGAGGGAGCAGGTAAAGCCAGAGGCAGTTAGGAGGCTGTCGAAGGAGAGAATGATGATAGTCTAAATAAAGTAGGTGCAGGTAGGGATGGCCATGAAGAGACAAAACTACTTGTTGATCGACTTTTTTGTTTGTTTGGTACATTGGAGGTTAGTATATTTCCTATAGTCCAGGGTTGCCAGATTTACAAATAAAAATACAGGATATACTTAATAATTTGAATTTTAAAGACAACAGAAAATAATTTGTTAGTATGACCATTTATTTGAAAAAAAGGTTTTCTTGTTTATCTGGAATTTATATTTAACCTGGCATCATACTGCAATGAAGTATTGGATATAATACCTTCATTTTTGCAAAATTTAGGAATCCCTCTGTATTGCAATGTAACTATAGGTGTATTTATGCAACTCATAATTTTATATCAACAATCACAGAAAAAGCAAATTAAGGACTATAAGCAACTGCTGAAAAAAGTAAAAATTGTGTAAAAAGAAAATAAATTTCCATTATAAATTTAATGTACTTATTCTGTTGTAATGCCTCTGGCTTCTACTCAGGTTTTAATGCAGGAAAAGAAATAATCATGATAGCATTAGTGATAATCAATTTCCCCATGTCACTGTTTTCTCCTTTCTTCCCTTACTGTCAAGATTTTATTTTCACTTTTGGAAAGATAGTTATTGAGAGTTAATATCTGAGATGATGTTATTCTTAAACTTCTGTCAAGTAAAAAATCATGATATCTATACTTTTGGAAAGGAGATTTTATTTCTCATAACGGATAACAGCCTGCAAGGTGGTAGTTCTGACAGGCTAAGAAAAGAGGCTGCCAGCACAGCCCAGAAGCAGTCACTTCAAGGTATGGGAGGGTGAAACAGGGCTTATTTATACTAAACAGATTGGTCAAGTAAACATATACCATAAGTTACAGGAGGAGCCGTGAATATTCATGAAGGGCATCCTAACACATGCATACTGAATGAACATGCAGGTTACGTACAACTCATATTTACTTTGGGGTAGAGGCATAATGCTTAAATGTATTACAATTAGTCCCCATATTTCAAAAGATGAAGCAGAGACACAAAGGCATTCAAGTGTGCTGTCTTTGTAAACCAGCCAGAATCAGGCCAGGAGTGGTGGTGTCTTATCAGAAGAAAGTGAGTGAAATCAGTCTCTTGTCCCATCTAAGCTGTACTTGTGGCTTGTGGAACAGAGGGTGGAGGGTCAGACGCTGGCACTGAGCTCCAGTTATTTTAATTGGCTTGTCTTGAGACCAGTGCTTACTTAGCTGCTAGATAGAAGGAAAAACCTTGTGGCAGTTAGAACTTATTCTTTAAGTGTAGGGAGTGTGTGACTTAACCCTTGCCTGGCATGGCCTTAGATCTGGTTTATAATTTGGCATCTTAATGGGGCCACAAAGAATCTGTTCTATCAGTCTTATGATCTCTGACATTATTGCTGGTCAGTTGTGTCTAAACCACAAAGGAAGCCAATATTAGCGGCGTATCTGACCTCTCATCCTGTCATGGCCAGAAACTTTCATTGATAAAGTTTTGCTGTGGACTCCTTAGTCAAGAGGGAGTCGGTTCAGTCGGTTGAGAGAGGGGCGTAGGATTCTATTTTTATTCTTACTTCACGTTTATGAACTCATTTAATTTTAAAAACAATGAGGTGGATATTAAAATAGCCTTAGATTTAAAAAATCTACTTTCTGAAAGTGGCTCAATAAGATTACAGAACTTTCTTGAAAACACAGAGCTAGACCCCAAAGTAGCCAGTGCTTGAATTTAGCTAGTTTTGTTTGTGCCAAATTCATAAATTCCCTTGAAGAGACCACCTAATCTGTAACTTCTCTCAAGCCTCTGTGGCTGATTTATATAATTTTATAAGTTGGCAGTTCTTAATAAGTTGCGCTGATGCTTTCTTCATAGATGGTTCTAAGAAAATTTGTAATATTTAACTTGAGCTCATCTTACTAGACCTAAATTGATTTTGCAATCTATACACCGAGACAAATGAGACTAGCTGGCCAGAGTCATTTTTGAACTATCTATGCTTTAAGTCCATTCTACCAAGGCCTAGTTTCAAATTATTTAAAACACTCAGAGAATATTTTGATGCTTTCACATTCACTAATATTCATTTCAGTATTACATCAGCTATTCTCCTTTGATTTTCATTCTTAAATGGTCCAGTTTTCCTCATAATTTTTGCCGATTTTAAATAATTACATATAAATGAATGTGATTCTATGACATTTGCCATGGAGTTAATTTTTCTCATCATTATATTTTACATTTTTCAGGCTCATAATTAATATTTGTATAAAAACATTTTTTAATATTAAAAGCAGGATCATTTTCTGAATCACTTAGGTGCTATCATTAGGATATGTTTAATTTTGTTTTTGTTTTTAATTAAAACCACCAAAAAGATTTGTTCATTTTACAAGCTGATTAACATTTTAAAGACTGATTAGCATATAACCCCCTTAATCATGCATGTATGTGTTTACATATATGCATACTTATATGCCTATGTGTTCTGTATTACTCTCAGCAAAAAAGTAATCTCCACCACCACTGAATTCAGCAGACATTGTTTATGCTCCCCTTAAGGCATTCATCATTTCCAGCTTGTATTCTAGCAATTTATGCATATTTTTTATCTCTGCTAAGGTTTTTACAGGTAGGAAGTGTGTTTAATTCATCTTTATATCTCCCACAGTGCCTACACACAGCTTTGCATACTATGAGAACTTGTTAAATATTGTTAAATGAATGACAGAAGAAAGTAAATTTTGCTTATTTGACTCTCGAGTCTAGGTATTTTTTAAATCCAAATGCAGTAAATTTAGTCTTTATAAAAGCTTTCCCTCATACTTTTGTTTCTCACTAATATAAATGTATATTTGATTATGAGAATTTAATAAAAAGCAATGTCAGATGTATATTTCAACCACATAGTAGAGAGCAAAGAGGCTATTTATTGGTGAAACTAGGCAATATGCACAATAGTTGATTTTCTGAACAACACATAGAGCCGTAAAGTGATTAAACAGCATTGTTGCTGATAAGAGTGTTGGGCCACAGGGTCAAATGAAATCAATATCTGAATATATGTTTCTTAAATGAATCTATATTTGAAGAGTGAACATTGCTACCGTCTTCTCTTACTGTGATTCTTTATCCGTGGGTAAGTCACACGTAACAGGAACTCCTGACCTGTGTCTTCAAATGCAGCAAGACAGGATTAACAGATAGATTGACTCATTAATTTACTTTTCATTCAACAGATGTTTACTAAGTGTAAAGAGGATGCAATGTAAGCTGAGAACTAATAATGTATGCAATTTAAACAGAATTTTGTGTTTCTAACATTTCTTTTTACATACATTGCCTAGTTGATTATCAAAACAAGTATATGACACCAGAATCAAAATATTTCTATCTGCATAGTTAATGTGTAAAAGGTGCAATAATCAGTCCTATGTTAGAATAAGTTATAAAATTGAGACTGGAACCCAGGTTCTCTACATGTTTCATACCCATTATATTTTCAGTAATTTCAGTACTTTTTAGAAAAAGGAGTATCTTGAAAATATCTTAAAAAGGAGAGGAGGGACATTCTCTAAGACTAATTACTGCTAATTAAGCATAGCTATCAGCAGATAGTGAATCAGGGAAAAAAAGAGACATTTTAAAGAGATGGCTCACAGGCCAGCAGGATGTGATTATGACCTGATCAAATTATTTATAATCTCTAAAAAGTAAGTAATCAATCTAATAGTAGTTTATAGGACATAGGCTACAAAGGAGGCACACACAAAAGAATGTGCTCATTACAGAGTTGTGCAGAGCTGTGAGGTGGCCTGGCCCAAGAATGTGTGTGATCTATCTCCTCTGTCTCTAGTATGATTACTCATAGCTATTATCTCCATTATTTTATCCTGATTCTATGCTAAATAAATAGAGTTATGCATATGGCTTTCTTCCCATGTGCTGGACTGAATGTACTGTCCTCTTATCAGTAAATTTCTAAAGTGATACCTTGAGTATAATTTGGTGTTCCAAACCCTTTGCCAATAGGGAGACTCTGCACCAAGTGTATATGATTCCATTGGTAGTGATGGTTCCCATTAAAAATTACCAGGCTGGCATTACAGTTTATCCTTCATTAGGTGAGTCAAACTGCAGATGACTCATTTATTCTTGAAGAGGTGCTGGCAGATTTCAAAGGCTACAAGGCTTAAGGCCAGACTCTGGAATGCAGCAAATTCCTATATGTAATCTACCCATTAGGCTTTAAGAAAGCTAGCTGACTAGCCTGTCCCAAAAGAACCTTCCATTTCATCGTGCACTGCTTTGAACTTCTAATTCTTCTCTCTCTGTATAATTATTCCGGTGCAAATAATTCTGTCAAATGCAAATCCTGTTCTAATTGTATTATGACTTACAAAATATTTTTTGAAGGAGAATTGTTATTTCACATAATCACATCAATTCACAATATGTCCTCACAATAGATAAATAATAATGCTAAAATAGGTCTAGAACATCTTCACTGAAACCTGTGGGACCAGATGTTTAGGTTTCAGAATATTTTGAATTTTACAGAAGCAATTAAGCATATATTTTATATATTGTATATCTTAGAGGGGTCTGAGCTGCATCTTGCAATCAAACATGTAAATTTTTAAGATAAATATATGAATATTTACAATATAGGAGACACATGAAAGTGAAAAATAGTCATATGTAGGTTTAGGTGGAGTTTTGATGATGAATTACAAATTTTCAATTTTTAGAATGGTTATATATCAGAACTTGGAATAATGGACTGTGACCTTATTATTTCAGAACTGTTTTGTTTTATTTAATTTATTTCATTTATTCATTTTTAATTGAAGTATGCTGGGTATGTGGTAGATTCATCTTACAGCAGTAACTTAAATTCAGCATACCCTGAGAATGACCCTGTATGGCAGTATCTGACAGCAATAATTTAAACACACTCTGAGAATGACCCTATGGTCTATAAAGAATGTGTGTTTAGAATTTTGAACTAAGGAATCAAGAAATGGCCAACCCAGAGATTCATTTCGTCTCTGTGAGGCACATTTGACTCATGGCCCATCCCATGGAATTACATATAAGGGAAGGAGGTGCTTTGCTTGGAGTTGAATGAAGGTTGACAGGTGGAAGTTGCTAGGGGGAAGGTAGGTACTAACTGAAAATGCTATATAGACTGCATGTATTTTACAAATGGTAGCAGTTCTCCTGTCCATCCTGCCATGACTAGACCGCGCTTTATGTAATTCCCCTCAATAAAGTCTATGTCTTGTTCGCCAGCTCTGGCTCCTTCTGTCTCTCAAACATGATACCATTCCTACTGAAGTCAGTAGGGGTCCAGAACAACACAAGGTCTTTTTATATTTTAAAAAATATGTTTAAATTAATTATTTTAATTGACAAAAATTATATGTATATTTATTATGCTCATGTTGTTTTGAAATGTGTATACATTTTAGAATGGCTAAATTGAGCTAATTCACATATGCATTACCTCACACACACACCTTTTTTGGGGTGAGAACACTTAAAACCTACTCTCCACAGTTTTCAAAAATTGCACAAATACCACATGATCTCACTTGCATGTGGAATCTAAAAACATTTAATTCATTAAAATAGAGAGTAGAATATTGGTTACTAGGAGCTGGGTGAGCTGTTGGGGAGTTGTTTGTCAAAGGTTATACAATTCCAGTTACAGAGGAGGAATAATTTCAAGAGACCTATTGTACAACATGGTGATAGTCACTGTAGTTAATAACAATATGGATCTTTAGTGATCACCAAAAAGCATTTAGTGAGTGCTCATTATATATTCACAGTAGTCTTATGAATTAGGGTCCTTTGCTGTCTTCATACAAATAAGGAGAAATCAAACACCTAAAACATTTCTGCAACCTGACCAAAGTTACACAGCAAGTTGCTGAGAACAAGGACAAAATCATCCTCCTTTCCCTTAAAGATAACATGCACTAATTTTGAAAGGAAAATTGGAAAACATGTGCACTGAAATTGGAAAATCTTTTTGCTTCTTCCTCAGGTCGTCAGCACAGAAGTGGTTAAAAGGACAGACCATGAAGTCAAATGCCTGGGCTTGAAAGTTATCTCAGAAAATCTGTGTAAGGCACTTCAAACTCGCTAATGGCTAATTTATGAAATGGCTGGATAGCATTCCCTATATTATATGTTAAAATGACTAAATGAATAATGTCATGTGACTCTCCACTCTGCCTCACCTCCCTATACTCGTAACCACCATTCTACTCACTGCCTCTATGAGATCAACTCTTTTAGATTCCATGTATTTATAATGTTGTATATGTCTTTCTGTGTCTGGCTTTTCTTCTTGAAATACTTTCTTAACTTGGTAACTTGACACTGTATTCTTTTTTTCCTCCATTCTAAATAACTATTCCTCTTTTTCACAATTTTTGATTTTTGCTCTATTGCATACAGCTGAGTAATTGGCTCTACAATTTGCTTTAATGACTACAGCTGAGTAATTGGCCCTACAATTCACTCAGGTTCCAACATTCAGAACTGTCATTGATTTCTTTATTGCTCTTTCATCTCACAGCTCATATATCAGCTCATGTAAGTGGTTTATAGCTCAAGAAGCCATCTCTATAACACTACCCGAGCTCAAGCACAAAGTATTTACCTGGATAACCAAGGGAGGATGCTGACAAGTCTCTTTGTTTCTTCTCTTGTTCTATATCTCCACAGATTAGTCTCTTGATAATATAGAGCAGCCAGAGAGGGACTTCAAAAATGTATCAGATCATGCCATTTTTCTACTGAAAATTCAGAGAATTATGTGCTTATTCGGGCCTATATGATCTAGCCCTGAATAAGCGCGCCAATTCGGCAGCCCCTCTCATCTCTTTGCTCTCTCCCCTTAACACGCCATCTTTCTTTCTGATCCTAGAACACAGCAAATAAAATCCTGCCTCTGGGGTTTTTTTATCTTCTTGTTTATTTCTTGAATACTCAACCCATATCTGTTGTTGTAGAGCCTACGAGATACAAATGATTTTAACATTTTTTAATGGTTGGAGAAAATCAAAAGAAGAATAGTATTTCCTGATGTGAAAAGTATACATAATTCAGACTTCAGTATCTATAAGTAAAATTTTACTTGCTCATTTGTTTACATATTTTCCATGCTACTTTTGCACTACAATAGTAGAGATGAGTAATTGCAACAGTGACTATATGGTTCACAAAGTCTAAATATTTACTATCTGGTTATTTACAGAAAAAGTTTGCTGTTTGCATGGTTCTCGAAGTGTGGCTGTTGCCATCAGCATCACCTGGGAACTTGTTAAAAATGTTAATTCTTGGGTCCCTCTGAATACCTGCTCAGAAGTGCTGGGGTAAGGCCCAGCAATCCACACCTTATTAAGACCTCCAGTGGATTCTGATGCACAATAACATTTGAGAATCAATGTTATAGAATACTGTACGTAAATGGTTAATCTCTTACCAGGCAGGTAATCCAGCTCCTTGGCAAACTATTTCTTGACTGTGCTATTTAAAGTTGCAGCCCTGTTTTCTTTTTTCTCTGCTCTTCATTTTCCTTCATATCATAAATCACTATGTAACATTATGGTAAATATAATTTTGCTTATTATATTTTCTTCCTATCCTCACTAGAATATAAGCCATAGACTTTACCTGTCTTGTTCACTATTGAATTCCTAGCACATAGAACAATGCCTGACAGATAAGAGGCCCTAAGTTTTGTTGACAAATAAGTGCAAGAATAAATATTTAAATATTGTATTTTTAAAATTAACATTACTTTAAATAGCTACTGCCAGTCCTAAGTGTAATAATTTGCCTTCTTCTGTTTTGCCATAGGAGTAAAAGGAAAATCATCTTTCTGGTTTCTGACTTTGTAAATAAATTACATATTTTTGTAGTATGAAGCAACCTAGGTCAATCTTCAAATACCTGTAAAATTCCATAACTTATATCTTGTGTGATTAGGTCAAGAATTCAAGAATTTGAGATTTAATGCTAGGATACAAACAAAATGCTCACAGGCTGAGAATCTCTGGTGGATTCCATTATTTTGTTGTGTGTTTGAAATAGTGATTATTTTAGAATGCCCAGTAAATGCTTTAGGATTGCTTATAAAAGAGGTTACTTAAATATTTGTTTTGTACATATGAATATATTGTGCATAGATACACATAAAATGAGGTAAATTTTTAATCTCATAATTCTAAATGAAAACATTATGAATTTCACCAAAATCATCTATTGATCAGGGATTGACTCTAAATTCTTTAATTTTTATTCTAAAAATATTTGAGACAGGGTCTTGCTGTGTCACCCAGGCTGGAATGCAGTGGTGTGATCATAGGTCCCTGCAGCTTCTAACTCCTGGGCTCAAAAGATCCCTCCACCTCAGCCTTCTAAGTAGCTAGTACTACAGGTGTGTGCCACCACACCTAGTTGATTTTTAAAATTTTTTTGTAGAGATGGGGGTCTCATTATGTTGCATAGGTTGGTCTCAAACTCCTGGGCTTAAGAAATTTTCTTACCTCAGCCTCCCAAAGTGCCGGGATTACAGACATGAGCCACTACTCCCTGATGACTCAAAATTCTTATCTTCCTAAACCAACATTTTAATCAAGCATTACTGCTTTCAGCTGTCTTGCACACTCTGGCATTGAATATCAGCATCTAGTGATTTGTACATAGTTACTTTTGTCCTCAATGTTACCTGAATGTTTTCTTTCTGGACCATAATGTGGTCATTGTTCCCTGGCCATCAGTGTTGTTCCTTTAACTTTTATTGTTTTTCACTTCTTACTCTGTTTTCACATACATTCACAGCTGGGCAATGACTTTATCTCATCTCACATGACCCTGATTGATTCAGATCCCCCATCCTCAACCCCTCAATTACTATGTGATGTTGTTCTCCCTTGGTTTTCATTTCATTTTCAATTTACATCCTCAAACTAGAATTTTCCAAAATTCTTGCTTTGCTCCATTCATGGATATCTATACTTGAATATCTACCACGGCACGGCTCTGCATTATGGTGGTAGATAAGAAAAGCTCAGACCTTTCTCTCATAAAGTTGTGTTTCTATTTCCCACTGTTTTAATCATGATTAACAACATTTTTTAGATTCCTATATTTTCCTGTTTTATTTCTGTTAAGCTATTCTCAACAATGAGCGATAAAAATTCTTCTGAAATACACATCTGATTATGCCATGTTTTTAATGCTGAAAACCTCCTAAAAAATGTCTTCCTGTTAACATCAGGTATAGTGTAGTGTACTTAATCTGATTGGGGAAAAACCCTTAAGAATTAATTTGCTTTTCTATTCCAACTTTTTAAATACCTATTTTTTCCCACTGCTACCCTATCCCTCCAAAAAAAGTCCAAAATATTTCACTGCCATTTGGTTTCAGGGCTCCAATCCTGCTGAACAAATTTTACCTCTTGTCCTTTTCATACAACGGCAACTTCTTTGAGGCCAGGAGCTATGTGTTATTTCAGTTGTATTTCCAGGACTTAGTACAGTTCTTGAAGTGAAGTAGGTGCTTAATCGTTATATAAAGAAGGAATGAATGAATGATAAATGAGAAGTAATGGAAATCAAGAACATTAAACATATATGATATGTATATACATATATATTTAAATTCTCCATCAAATATATTAATTCTTTATTTCTTCATTTTCTGTTCTAATGAATAAATATTTAATGGATATTTTCTAACATCTCAGCATTGGAGCTGTGAGTTGGCAGGTCTTAGCTCACTGGGGTGTGTCTTAGAAAATTCCTCCTTTGAAACCATGCTCTCTGTCTCCTTTTGGATTTGTGTCACATTTTGATACCATCATCTTAGAACTTAATCTGACCCTGGCCCTGACTCTACCCTATAATGGCCAATACTAAATATGACTAATTGTTGGTTTGGGTTTCCTTAATAGGCCATTATGTCTTTTTTTCCCCACTTAAATGAGAAATAGCTATATATTTTAGGAAAGGACATTTCACTGGGAGACTTTTCTTTTTTATTCACTAAAAGGAAGAAAAATATTTATGACCATTTAAAGAATCCTTTTCAAATTGTAAATGTCTTATAAATACAATGTCTTATAAATACTTTATTATTATGGTTTTAAATAATCCATCTTGACATTTAACACAATTCCACTGGAATCAAAACTTGTCTTGCCTGGATAAATAATGACATATCATTTCTATTGTAGTTCATTGTTTCATATACAAGAGTAGCCCTTACATTAGTTCTTATCTGGAATACTGCATGACTGTATTCCAGTTTCTGATTTAGCATGTCACTTCACTTTACAATATAGTCACATAACTAATTTATAAAATAAAGAGCAAGTTTGAAATCATTGTAATTGTATGCTAGGGAAAAAGCACACTCTCCAGTTGTCACTATTTCTAATTTTCCCGTCATCTTTTTCTTCAGTTGGCTGCTACAAAATACAGTACAGTCAGAGTTTCATTCAATATGATGCCTCAGCAATTTACTATAGTAATATTGTGATCTTTAATTTTTTTAAATATTAAGCCTTTCTCTGTTGGGCACTATACTTCAGAAAATGACACTTAAATCTTTTAAGAACAAGGGAAAACATATGCCTTTATGCAAAATTAAAGTGGCAAAAGAAGCCCTTAGAAGAATGGGAAAATGCTGGGATAATTTAATGGCTAGAAACACTGGATATACAGTGATTTAACTTATACATCTTTCTTTTGACTTCTCACTACCTCAGCTTACTGAAGTAACAAGTGGAATCAAGATGTTTGAGGCTTCTTTCAATATCATCATAATCCTCAAATTTCTATGAAAAAAAAAATTGTTAAGACATAGCCAGATTCAATTAACTCAACACATTATGTTATCTGGTATATCACAGGAGTGGTGGGAAAGCTAATTAAATTGGCCACAGGGAACTTCTAAATACAGTAGGTAGCTGCATGGAGTAAAAGTTAAAAAAAAATAGCATTTGGTTAAGCAACAGGAATTATTGGGCGTCTGACATTTAATGTTTCTAATGTTTTCCATGAACTCCCTCCCCTCCTTTTTAAATAATTGAACTTTTACATTATAGGTAAATGTGATAATGTCACTTTTTAAAAATATATTTATAAACTTATTAAACAATCTGCAATCAGTTTTACTAAATAGCAGGTGTAAGCCATGATTTAAATTACTCTTATGTAATTTTAAAAGTCTAATATTTTAAGAAGTCAGCTTCCACAGATGTTTGATTTGAAAGCTTCCACTTATCAGTCTCATTCTAATTGCAACCAAATTAATACTATTTACTTTGATTTATGAGCAAAATGCTAATTTTGACTTGGCTGCCCTTCTGGGAATTACACAAAGCACAGCAGTAGTGTTACATTTTCACCCACCAGAACTGCAGTGGGGATGGAGATCATACCAGAACATGGTGGAGGGAAGACATATCTAGGAAGTAGCTTACCATCCTAACCCTTTAAAACCTGGTTTCTGTTTTATGAAACAACATGTACTTTCTTGAATGTGATATACCTCTCAGGCTTTGAAGGTGAGCCTAAAACAAGGAGATGCTTCTTTCTTTTTCTAAGCTTTCCTCTTCACCAATGTCACTTCCTCCATTTTTTTAACGTCTCACACTTTACCTAGCTAATATCTATTTGTGTTTTATATTTGGTTCAAAGATCACCTTCCAGTTATCCTCTTTTAATCATCTGCAATGAACTTAGTAAGAGAACTACTCCTGAAACAAAAGAAGTGTTCATGGCTATAATTGATAAGTGGCCTTAAAGGGGAATTTGAGAGCAGAGAATCAGGTTTCAAGTCCAGCCATTGCATCTGTATCTTTTGTATTAAATACCTTGGGATTATCTCTGAGTCTCTGTACTAAAAAAGGAGGCCGTGTCCTTATAATCTCAGTCAAGTGTTTCTCTATTAGTTATCAACATTTTGATTTATCTTTGCCATATTTGTCTGTTCACATGTCTGACTCTCACACTAAACAATGAGCTTTTTAGGAACAGAACTATATCTTCTTTATCTTTGTCCTATAATGAAGCTTGACACTTGGTACATTTCCAGCATACATTTGATAAAGAAGTGAAAGAGCAAATTAACAAACAAACTCCCCATGTCAAACCAATATCCTCATTCATGCTTTCATAGACTGATATTTTCTATAGTGTCCTTTCTTCTTCCAGTGGTGGTAGTGGGCTAGGGGAGGAAGGTGGCAGATGATAACACAGGGAAATGAGCAAAAACTTATACCTGAAAACTGTTGACTAGAGTCTGGACAAATAAATCAAATTGACAAAATTTATTAAATAACTATGAAAGTAAGCAACTAATTAACATTGGCTCTGTAACAGGGATTTGTACAACTGTTATCTGTTATTATTATTATTATTATTATTATTAGTGTTATTATTAGAGAGGGTCTCATTCTGTTTCCCAGGCTGGAATGCAGTTGTGTGATCATGGCTTACTGCAGCCTCTAACTCCTGGGTTCTAATAATCCTCCCATCTTAACTTCCTGAGTAGGCAGCTCACTGATTTTTTTGTTTTCTGTTTTCTAGAGACAAAGTCTCACTATGTTGCTCAGGATGGTCTTGAATTCCTAGGTTCAAGTGACCATACAACTTCAGCTTCCCAAAATGTGAGATGATAGGTGTGAGCCACCACACCTAGCCTGACATGATCTCTTCTGCCAATATTATAGTTAGTAGAATGAAAATCATTTTATACTCAAACAGCAATATAGCTGTTACTATTATCGTTGATAGTCACAGACAACTTTGCACAGCGCATGGATTGAGCTCAAACATGTCCCTTTAGTGTGATGAGAGATTACTTTCATTTGATAAAAAGAACTGAAGTAGAAAACATTTCCTTCTCTAAATTTTCAAATAACAAGAAAATACTAGAATGTAGTAATCTTGTATCTTAAAAAAATATGACCAAGAAAAAATACTAGTGGGAAATAACTGGGGATATATACTGCCCAGTACCCAGGGAGAAATTAATTCTCCTTCAGCAGGCAGCTGATGCATATGCTACAAAGTTAACTACTGTAAAGTTGGTCAATAAAGCCAGTCTTTTAAATAGACAATTTCTAATTGTAAAGGAAGAATTTATTCCTTAGGAGCAGATTATTGAACTCATTTATAATTAAAAGTAAATCCTACCAAGAAAAACTTACAAAGAATTGGTATCTACCCATTTGCTTTCTGGTATTCATCATATCAGAGGAATTCACACACATATGCTGATCTTCCATGCATTTCATAACAATTTGAAAAGGGACAAGTGAAATATTATTTGATCCGAAGAAAAAAAAATTTACTCATACCAAGTAAATTTACCTTTATATTATTTTCAGAATGTGCCCTGCAATACTTTTTACATGTATAAGATATAATATTACTGCATTACAATTTTGAGAGCTGACATTAATCATTTTCTGCTGATTCCAGATTGACAAATACGCTGGGGAGTAAAGCCTTACTTTCGAAAAAAAAGCACATCTAGTTTTGAACGCATGTTTTGCTATGTTTAATTTAGGGCTTATTGTTAGTTTATATAGCTGTGGTTTTTTTGTTTGTTTTGGCAGTCGAAGGTCAATGGTAAATCCTGACAGAAAAAGCTATGGTAAATAGTATGTATATTTATTATATGTAATAAATTATAATATATATTACAATATATAATATCCGATATTATAAAAACAATGTGTTATATATAGTATATATAATAAATATATTACAATATATAATATTATATAATAATTATATATATATGTGCATTTAAATGACTCAAGGAGCTCCACCTACCATTCTCAGGGCTATGTCAATGTCTCCAACTGTCTGCCAACACTCTTGCTCAGGTCACGTTTGAACATTTTCTCTTTGATCTGAGTGTAGCTTTTGAAGAAATAGTGATTATCAAATAACCTGGCAACAGAGGAAACAAATCACAAATGCCTAATCATTTGTTTCTTTGATTCAAACCAATAACATGTCTTCTTAACCTTGATATGTCTCAAAAGGAAATTTGCAAATCAAAGTCTATAGTGACACACATACAGGAATCTCTGTCTCCACATTCAGAAAATATAACCAGCCTATTAAGAAAAGATTTTCTTTTCAATATTTTCCATTTTAAAAATTAGTTTTTGGCACAGATGCTTCCCACTTCTATCCATTAATCCTCCTTCCCAGTGAGAGGGATTTTTTCCGGTCTGCATTTGTTTTTTAAGTGTGTGGCCTCTGCCATATTTGTGACATCCTGCCATGATGCTCCCAATTCCATGGCTTTGTAATCTTTGCTCTCATATCTGTTGCCTAATTTAGTGATTCCTAGCTCAATATTTATCATGGTTTAAAATATTTATCTAGACATAATTATCATAGAAAAAAAGTGAATTTGGAATCAGGTCACAAATCCCAATTTAAAATAAGTCATTAAAAGTTGCTGCTTCTGACTAGAACTTTCACCTATCTGTTAAGTGTAGGATTTAACTTCTTAAGAAATCTAAATCAATTCTTAATTTGTTGAAATTCTGTTCACAAATAATTCTCCTATTGTGTTTTCTTGTAAACATTAGTAATTACAGCAACTGGACCACTGACTGCTGTGTTCATCCACCTTACCAGTTAGCTCTACATGCTTCTGAATCCTCCCAGGAATGATAGGTGCTTCTCCTCTGTCAAACTCTGAGTCCCCATTGTGGCCCTTGTGCTCTGTATTATAATTGTCTGTTTACTTCTCTGTATCCCGATTAGACTAAATCTCATCAAAAAAAGAAATTATGCCTGCATTCAATTCCCCAGTGTCTAATACAGGTATTATAATATCTGTTTCATAAATATGTTTCAAATTAAAAATGAACATCAATTAAACAGTCAAGAGACTGTGTCATAAATCACATATGCATGTTCTACTATCTGCTAATACTGGTAGTTTGCATTTATTGAGAATATATCATAATTCAGCCACCTACTGTAGAGAAAAATATTGGTGTTTTCATCCCACTATGCATGTAACATTTTTCCACTAAAAGTGTGTGTGTGTGTGTGTGTGTGTGTGTGTGTGTTTTAATGAACGTTGAATCCTGCTAAATGGGGTTTTCATCATGATATAGTTAATGGGAGAAAGAAAAATCTAGATAATAGTTTTTCTCCACAGGATTAATACTAGAACTAAATATAACAATATGTGTAAGAGTGTCTGATATACAAAGTCGTTTATTCAATTGGAAGTCTTTTTGTTTGTCTTTGTCTTGATCCATCTGTGCTGCCATAACAGAATACCTGAGACTGGGTAATGTATAAAGAAATGAAATCAATTTTCTTATGGTTCTAGAGGTTCAAGAACAAGGCACCAGCATCTCGCAAGGGCCTTCTGTATGTGTCCTCACATGGTGGAAGTCAGAAGGACAAGCTAGGTGAACTCTGCATTAAACCTCTTTACTATAACCTTAATCCCACCCACAAGGGAAGAGCCCTCATGACACAGTCACCTCTTAAAAATCCCAACTTTTAATACTGAATTTTGAAGGGGATGTATTCAAACCACAGCAGCCTTTTAGGTCCAATGTTTTGTTTTGTTTTTTCCTGTTTTTCTGTGTGTGTTGGTTTCACATTAATACTTTTTTTTTCCTTTGAAGTACAAATAACTAGATAAGTTTCTTTAATAAGAAATATTTCTTCAACCTTTACTCTTCTAGAAAATATGCCATGACATTCACCTACCAAATTGTTTTTTTAAGTAAAAGAGTTTATTTTTAGTTTTACTTGCCTTAAATTGAAATTGGGGTTGACAAAAGTTTAAGGAGCAATGCTAATCAACCCAGAATAGAAAATAGGAAGTATTTACAGCCTTATGAACTCTTCTCCTCTAGTGGCAACTCTGCCCCCATCTTGCCCCACTTAATATCTTGATGGGGAAAGTAGAAAATATCTCCCAACAAGTACACCTTGACTTAATTCCTAAACAGAGAGAGTCCAGATGAATAAACCTGTCACTGCCAAACTTCTATAGCAGTCATGATTTCACTGAGAATCTGGAAGAATGACTTTTCTTTATATATATATATATATATATATATATATGTGTGTGTGTGTGTGTGTGTGTGTGTGTGTGTGTGTGTGTGTGTATAACTATATCAATGTCGTCTATCTGTATTCACATCTATATCCATATCTACATCTATATTTATCTGTATATTTGAGAACAAAAAATAAACAAGTCTTACAGGTTTTTAGAGAAAATACAAAGAAGGGAAATCTACAAATAAATAATTTCTAACATTAGGATGTTATAATTCAATAGAAGGAGAATCACCAGAAACTTTTTCATGTCAGGTATAACTAGAGTCTCATATTTGGGGAAATGGGACCAACCACATGAGTAGGAAGCCAGTTCTGTTGTGATTTTTGGGTCTATTTTAAAGACCTCCCTGCCCTGAAATAGCTCCCACACTGGTACTTGAAACACCTATTAGATATCTTAAGCCCTAAAGAATTTCATCCTCACATTTCCCTATTAAATTGAAATTGCTTTACAGGAAGTAACACCGTAGGAAGCACCAGCTAACACCTGATCTGGGATTACTTTCCAATCTGGCAGACAGCTAATTAAATGAGATAGATCCTCTGGGAAAGTACATTGAGGATGGGGTGCTTATAAAGGGGAGAGACACACTGATTCAGAAGGCAGGATGCTAAAGAAAATGTGGTCTAATTGAAATTTATCTTAGGGATACATGTATTGGAAATCAATGCTATCTTCTTTTCTATTCATTCCATGTGATTCTTAACCTGGGATGTATATCAAAATCACCTGGTGAAGGGAGGGTTATTAAAATCACCTCCTAAGCTCTAAAACTGAGCACATCAGTCTCTGGTGAATAGACTGGGTCTGCATATTTCTTAAAACCTCTCAAGGTGATTCTGTTATGTACACCATTACCATAAAAAGCAAGCAAGTTAACTACCTTGGGCTCAATTCCGTTTGCCCAACATTCACTGCAGACTTTCTACATAGAAGACACAGTGTTCGGGTAATGTGAATGTAACAGATGGACTCAACAAGAATCTTATTTTCAAGGAGATTATAATCTACCAGGAACAATAAATCCTGAGCATTAGAAACACAGGCATAATCTGCTAAGCTACAAATAAAATGTAGTGAGGTAGAGTACCTTTGGAGAGAACATTCAGGAAAGCCTTCTGGAGCACAGATTCAGACCCCTTCCTCATTTTCCCTACCTTCCCCTGGTCCCTCACAGAAAAGCCCACTGGCATTCTATCTTACACCTTAATCTTCTTTGTGTCCCTAAGCTCTGCTAACTTTACAACAATAAATAGACTCAGCAAAACATGATTCAAGTCACTGTTTCTTACATCTTGCCCCAGGATAGGCTAACCAAGTTTTGGATCACAGGGTCTTGGATTTCTAACATAGCTCACATCTGACCAACACACCAATGTTTTCATTTAGACAATTTATAAAAGGCAGTTTGCTTGCTCTGAAAGACAGGAATACATCAAATCTCATCTTTATCTTTGACAATCACATGAACTACTGTCAGTGGGAGCTTCGTTTTAGGTTCTCAGGTCATGCTTCCCTCTTGCTTCTCTCACTTTATTTGGGGGATGAGCTGCTGTGGCATCAGCCCTGCCTCAAATATGGTCTTTATATGAGTTCTTTAAGGACCGACCACTTGTCCCTGAATTCCACAGGCTGAGTTCTAACTCTGTTTTGCATTATTCATTAGGACCTTCAAGACCTGTTAACTTAAATATCTCCTCAGTGCCAAGAATGAAAGGTAGATACGTGGGTTGAACAAGGACACCAGACATAGGTAAAAAATTTAGGGGCAGCATTTTAGTTCACAGTACAACCAAGATTCTAGAAGAATGCCATTTGAAATAAACTTATCTCTGTGCAAAGACTAGCAGACAGTGGAAAAAATTATCCTCTCCTAATACGTCCCACTTCTAAGAGTTCCCTAAATCTCTAGCATACCACAATTGCATCTGTTCAGCCATCTAGCAAATATTCTGTATTTGCAAGCATTTTGCAAGCAGCTACCAGTGTTTAATCTTGGGATAATGTCTTCTCGATGTACTAACCCCAAGAGTATTTCAAACAGCCTAACTGTGAATTACTCCTTGTAAAAACGAGATTTGGCTGCTTGGAATCATGTCTGTCTGTAACTGAAGACATGACAACATTGAAACACATGGTTGTGTCTGTGCAATCACAATCTCTAAGTGTAACCTTGGCCACAAGAGTATTAAGAGGGAAAGTGTGTACAAACGCTAATCAGAAATTACTGTCATCAATAAAATACAATTTTCAATATTATTCCACATTTTACCAAGGAGTGAGAACTATTCTGTTGACACATATAAAAAATAAAATAAAATAAGCAGCATGGGGTAGCTGACATATTGGATGGTAAATTTAAATATCTCAATTTAACTTTCTACTATCTAATTTTTCTGCCTCAGTTTTATTAGTAGTAAGAGGGAAAAATGATGCTTATGCTACTCTACATCCTTGAGGTTTCAATAATACTCCCTTAAAAGCAATTTACTACTTAAAAAGCATTTTGTGTACATTTTCTCTACTGAGGCTCTGAATACATTTTTGAAGTAGGAAGGAAAGACTTCTTTTTTGGAGACAGCTTTCTCAACTACAGAGGTGATCTGCAGTTGGTTAATGGCAAGATCACTGACTCAACTATTGGAGTAATAATTCCCAGTTCAGTATTTGCGTTATTAAGGGTCTTTTTCTTTGTAATTGGCAGAAATCCTGACTGTAAGTGGCTTGAACTAAAAGGAAATTTGTCGCTTGATGGACCTAAACAAAACATGAGTAGGTCTGGCTTTACTTGCTGTGAATGCCCAAACCAGGTCACTGAGATCCATGTCTCAGGGCCCTTTCCTCTGGGTGTTGTTTTCATCATCAAGCTGCCTCTCTTCATATAACCAGTTAGCTGTAGGGATCCCAACCTCCTCAACTCATCCTATGCATTCCAAAGACAGTGAACAGTTTTATTTTCTGGAAGCCCCTGGAGATCTTTCTTTTGATCTTCTTGTTCTGAATGTAGTATTTGCGCTATTCTGGACCAATCATTGTTACTTGTGAGACAGTCCAACTGGCATAAGCCAACACAGTAACATTTTACCTAAATGTAACAATTATGAAGGTGATTTCTCACAGCAAATATGGGAAGCTGTTTCCAGAAGGAGAGAGAATTAATGTTGAGAAGCAGAACACAAATAATCATAAGAGTTCCTCTTCTCTCCTCTCCTCTCTCCCCCAACCAAAAACAAAAAAAACGCACACTATCACCTAATGGAATGAAATTATGCATGTACATATGGACACAAGTTTTTTAAGTAGGAAGCAATAGGCAAATATTGATAATATTTTTGTCTAGTTATATGTGTGTACACACACAGACACACACACACACATACATATACATATATATATATACACACATAACGCCAAATATATGTTAATTCCCTCGGAGATCCTCTGGACTATGTGGAGAGCTGTGGTCCTTCAAATATCAATGAGACTTTCCTGTAAGCAGAGTTCACTACAAATCCAATTCATTACACTGGGAAAGTGAGGAGATATTTGCAATACTCCTAACTGACAAGGCACTTGAGACTATACTCTTACTTCAAAGTAAAATGCTTCCAATCTTACATGATTACGTCAGATTTCTTTTTTTCCTTTTATTTCTTCTCTTTATATATATCGCTCTCTTTTTACTTATTTTCTTCCTATATCTCTCTCTCTTTTCACTCTTTTACCTTCCTTTCATTCAACAGATACTGAAGGCTTTCTAAGTGGTAGGCTCTATATTAATAGCTGAGAAAACAAAGATGAGTAAGCCAAATCTTTGGCTTCAAGGCAAGACAATCAAATACACAGAGAATAATAATTTAGTCTGGTACATGCTACAAAAAAGGAGTGAAATACTTAGCACTATGTGAACAGTTTATTAACTAGTGTCAACCATCCTTCCCCTGCCCTCTCCCCAGGCCTTGTCTTGATGGTGATAGTGATCTGTGTTCCCAAGGAGCGCTGTTCATACTTTTGTTTATCTCAGAATATTTTATCTCTTTATTTACCAAGCACAGACACTATCAGCAACAGAAGAAATTAGATAGAATTTTAGGTATAATTTGCCATCAGTAGGGGACGTGCTCTTTCCTACAGTTTCTCATAGTGATGAAGGATTGTTCTTACCCAACCATACTTTCTTAGGAAATGAAGCCTACTAGGGAGAACGAAAACAGTAATGTAGTGTTCATGCAAGGAATTTGTGCTTTAGTTTATATGATCAATGAACAAATATTTCTCGGCCTCCTGCCCTACTCTATGCTATCTTCCCTCTCATACACAGGCAGCACCAGTAATCCACTTTCAGTATCTGAGTTGACTGACCAGAAAATCAGGCATCAAAACTAAAATTGAAGATGGACTTTGAAACTTCCCAATGCCTTTTTTTTTCATTGCTCTTGCACTTCCACACATAATACAAAGAAGGTGGAGAAGATAGCCTCTAATGTCCTACTGAAATCTAATCATTCCAAAATAAGCTTTAGAAAGATTTGATGGCAGTGATTTAGGAAGGAGTAAATACTGGTTATAATTCTAAATTGTACTGCTATGTTTGCACTCCAGTGCACTACAAATCATATTCACTGAAAGATTACTTAAGAAGACATAAGTTTGCTCACTTTTTCCAAATATTTGATACACATTTTTTCTGAAGGAATATTTTTAGGAAAATATTACTTCTGTATACAATTCTGAAAATTGGAGAATGATTACATCTTAATTACATGTAACAGATTTCTCTTAGAGGAATGCCTTTCTTCATGATAATAATTTTTTCATTTTTACTATGTTACAGGCTGTACTCTAATATATCTGCCAGTTGTTAATTATTCAATTTCATTCTTTGTTTTGTGACTATCAAGATTTCTTACTGAACTTCAAACTTATTCATATAGCCTTCTTAAATTCCATGGATCAATTTAATTATTTAAAAGTATGTTTATTTCTTCTAAAACATCACCTTCTCTGAACTCTTTATGGAAACTTTTACGCATTCTGTTTTTTCTGCCTGGAACATTCTACTGCTCCCATCTATTTGCCTGTTTAATTGCCTTTCAACATGTAGCTTCCTCAAAAGTACTATTTTTTCCAGGAGTCTCCTCTTGAATTCCTTTTACAAGTTACCTTCTAAAAAATGTTTCTTAGCACCTTTCTCTTGTCTCTATATTTTGTATTGTGATTGCCTATTTATTTGTCTGTAGTTGACTGGCCTTAATTCCTTGAGAGCAAAAATAGGTTTTGCATCACAGACCTTAGCACAGTATTGGTATATAATAGGTATTCCCTAGATATTTGTCACATGCATAAATATAAAACACAATGAACGTCATTGATTACATGCTAGCTAACTAACCAAATCTGAACATGATTGATTTGTTTTTGGTTACTAGATGGTGACAAAAATCCTATGTAGGAAGTCTATATAATTGGCTCATATTTCTTTTAATTTGTAGTATAGAATCAAGATGTAGTATGAGCGTATGCAATTATTTTCTTTCCATAGTTCATGTCACATTTCTTTTTCTTTAAAATAAAATACATTTTGCACCTTTCCTTTGGTTTGGTGACTCCATTTTTTCAACTTGCTTCATTATGGGATAGAATAATATTTCCTTAATTTTGCCCTTTAAATCTTGTGGACTTTCAAATAATGACTGCAAAATTAATGACAGTGACTAACAAACATTCACTTCCATGAAGTGATTTTGTAGGCTCCTAAGGAGCCTGCAAATGAACAATCCTGATGTTATTACACTTTTTGGCATTTAGCGATAAATATTATCCTGTGGCTACTTGTAGATTGTTCAGTCCAGCCATAACTTTTTTCTAAAATATATACATAACTCATGGTAAGTACTAATACATTTACTTATAAGAGGTTTTATTTAATGCTTTGATTTTGTTCATGAAGTTATGCTACTATTTCAAAGGTTGATAATCACCCAACATTAAAATGGCTATAAATTCATTCTCTATTTTAAAAAGTCAGATACTCCTGGCCCTCCCTAAAAATAAACACAGGAAATTACTATTGTCAAAAAGTATCTCTTACTATAGTGTTTATTAATAGAATCTTGACAAAATCATATCATTTCAGACAAAACCACCATAAATAGGCATCCCATGTTTCACAAAACGGGCTTCTTTCTTACAGAAAAACTGAAGATACTGTGTCAAAGAAAAAAGGATATATAAAGAAGTTAATGTGGTAACTGAATAAAGGGGTCTTTAAAATAAAGAGATCCATGAAAATACTGTAATATTTTATTTTTCTTTAGGTCTATTTACAAAACATACTTCAGAAGCCTTCTAAAATATGAATTCATTAGTTATCATAATTCCTTCCCTAGTAATTAAATAACAAATGCACATCTTATGGTAGCTATTCATTCAATCATTCATTTATTTGACAAATATCTTTTAAGTGCTTCCTCTGTGTCAAACATGGTTGTGGGTGCTAGAGGTAGGTCAGTGAACAAAAATGACCAAATCAGAAACTGCCACATCTTCTTCTTCCTTGCAGAACTAATTCATCAATCAAAGACCATTTTGTGTCTATGAATTTTTAAAAATAATTTATATATTAAAATAGCTTTTTAAAGTGAGAAATATTTAGTATGTATTTAGAGAATACCTGATACAATATAAATGCAATGAAAGTGGATTATTGCTTATTAAATGCTATTGCAATGTTTTTTAAAGTCAGCTGGTACATTACACACAAAATTATTATATTTCTATTATTTTCACAGCAGGACACAGAACTTTCAAGGAAGCAGGGCAGTAACTAACATCAAATATGTTTTCTCATGCCAAAATAAATTATATTAAATGTATAAAATTTTCCCTTTAAGAAACCTAAATGGTTTGCATTACTTAAAAGGTAGGTTCAAAAATATTTGCTAAAATTAATATATAATATAATTTTAAAATTCAACTTTAAAAATATTTTAAATTTTGTTTTTACTTACAAAAGTATTTATATCAAATTTCATTTATAGATAGCTTGCTATTATGCTTTAATTCATTAAAAAGTCTCTAAGAAGAGATGTTTGTAAAGTGGTAGGCATAGAATTTGAAAAACATGACTAAAAAGTCAGCCATTAAAAAAATCACACAGCAGTACCTTGATCCTCTAAGAAATATTTTACTACTTTTTACTTTAGACATATGAGTGCATGAACTATTAACCTGTTGTTTGTTTATCTGTAAAATAAACATTATAAAATAATGTATTAAATTGTCATTTTGGGAAGAAACTGAAATAACCTGACTTTTAAAATCACGTGATTGGAAGAATGTATGTTGTTATTTAAAGTCCCTTTATAAGTCATTTCACATGTGTGCTATGCAGCCCACATCTTCTTAAAGTGGTTTGAAGTATAAGCATCAAACTGACAAATTCCAATAGGTGATTTACTATGAAGAAATAATAGGAAAAAAATTTTAGGATCAAAGAAAAACAAATCTAAATTTTTAATTCTCAAGAGAAATAAAGAAGTTATTAGAAAATGATCTGGAAATATGCATGCATATTTATATAGATTTATATTTGTATTGTACATACATATTGTATGTATATGCATGAATATGGTACAAGCATATCTGTATGTATGCATGTGTATGGATATATACCACATATACACACGTTATATGCATTGTGAAACTAAAGGAGATTATCAGATAAGTAGTTCATATACCATAGGAAACTACCTTGAGAACCTGTTTTGAAAATTGCATTTCTATAGTTTACCTATTTTAATATGATATCATTATTTTATTGGGACTACAAATGCTAAGAACACAAAAGAGTTTCTAAGTCAGCAGCAAAAAGCATCACAAGAAAGCAATCATTTCTTTTATTGCATTTTAGGTTTTGGGGTACATGCGAAGAACATGCAAGATTGTTGCATAGGTACACACATGGCAGTGTGATTTGCTGCCTTCCTCCCCATCACCTATATCTGGCATTTCTCCCGATGCTCTCTCTCCCCAAGTAATCATTCTTTTCAATTGTTTTTTTCCTAGTCATGGTTTACTGGAGAAAGTTCTCAATAGTGTGTGTATATGTATTACATATGTTAGACAAACTAGTTTCTCTCAGTCATCCATTGAAACTCTTAGCTGATACTCTTTCTATGTCCCTTGTATCACTTCTATGTTTCAGAATATTTCCTACAAAAATTTGATATTACATTGTTAGGGAAATCCTTCCTTTTCAAGATCCATTCTGATTCTATCTGAGGCTGGATCAAAGGAAAAGGTGTGGATTTATTTGGAATCTTTTGCCATTTCAATGCTGACAACTGATGAAATCAGAGAATAATACTCTTTGACACACTTATTTTCCCATAACACAACTAATCACATTGCAGAAACCTAATAATTATCATTGATACTAGATTGTTTAGCATTAATGACATAATCTTGAGTTGTATTGTGTCAACTGCAAATTGTTTACTAAATGGAAAAAAATGTATGTATGCTAAAGCTAATCTCATATATTTCTAAAGCCTACCAACTAAGCTATTTCTGAAGTTTGCTTACTTGAGAATCCTCTAATGATTCTTGCATCTTCATTTATTCTCACATTTGCTTATTTTTGGCATAGGCCAGGTAAAATTTCCACCCACTCACATCCATGATTTCCTTTAAAACTGCTGCAAGACACTTCCAATAAATCTCTTAGTGAACTCTGAATTCATTCTGAGCTCCATTATTTTGTATTTCCATAGGAATTTATATCAAAGTTGGCAAGGAGGTTATCACAGGGTGACTTTAATGATCTCTGTTTACTTAATCACACCAGAACTATACTTTAAGTTCTGGGATACATGTGCAGAATGTGCAGATTTGTTACACAGGTAAATACACGCCCTGATGATTTGGGGCACCCATCAGCCTGTCATCTACATTAGGTATTTGTGAATTTCTAACAACATAATAAACTCACGAAGGTCAAGAATTCTTACTTTGAAATTATTGGTGGCCTTATTATATAAAGAACCAGAAAGAGCTTTCTGCCATGGGAGGACATACAAAGAAGGTGGCTGTCAGCAAGTCAAGGAGAGAGCCTTAATCAGAAGCTGAACCCTGCTGGAAACTGACCATGTTGGCACCCTGATCTTGAACTTCCAGCCTCTAGAACTGCACAAAAATTAATTTTTCTTCTTTAAACCACTCAGTCTATGATATTTTGTTATAGAATCCCAAAGTAAGATGAACACAGAACAAACTTTTTAAATAATGGAAATTAAGAATAAATAAAAGCTTAAGAAACAAGAAAAATATACCACTCTATCTACTATTTGAATAATAAAAATTCCCAAAAGAGAGAGAGGACTAAAGAGAGAACACAATCACATTAATTAGATGACTAGTCTTTGAAAATTAGTTTAATGGCATAGGATCATTTTTGAAGAAAGCAACGGTACGTTCATCAGGGAAACCCTTGTGCATTAAGAAGATGTACACAGCACACAATTGCGCTATTTCTGTGTCGGGGTTCTTAGCTTAGACCAAAACTAAATTTTTGATATGTTTTCTTGACCACAGATAATAAGGACTTGTGGTGTTCTCTAAAGCGATGCTGTGAGGTAAGAATGACAGCAGTGTTACACATAGTATTCCTTATGACTTCTAAAAATAACATGTGACATAATCTAATTAATTGGTATACTTTTGTCCATTTCAATCTTCAAAAGACTTTATACAGATATTAAACTGAAATATTATATTAAACACATTAAATATCATATTAACGTATTAAATATGTTAAACATATTAAAATGTATATCAAAGATGTGTACAAATATGGAGTCAGGTTAGAAAATTATTGTGTGGTGCTCAATCCCCTGAGCGTATGGTCTTGACTTAGTATGAATCAAGAGCCTAAAGTAAGGCTTTGGTTGTCCAAATTTACTAATAATTCTGTGTTCAAAAATTTTCAGTGATTCTCCATTGTTTGCAAAGGAAAAGACAACATTCTCTTATGTCTATTTGGTCCTTCAAAAGCAGTCCCCCCTCAATATCTCTTTCACTTTCTACTATTCTTCATTCTATGCCAGCAACAAGGCTCTCTTGCTGTTACCATAGCAGGTGCACTCCTGTCTCAAATATTTGAACTTGCTGTTCTTCCAGACTAAGTTGTTTTTCTCCTGAGTCATACATATGACATTGCACAAAGTCACTTTGTTAAAAAGATCGTCACTATCTATCTTGTTTCAATTTAAACCAAGCCACATATATGTACTCCTCCCCTAATCAACTTTATTTATCTCTATAGCATTTACCAGCTTAAACTAGACAATGACATTTACTTACTGTGGCCAACAAACTTTCAAGGTGGTCCTAGGATTCCTGCCTCCTGATGTTCACTTATTTATCATGTTTATTGCTTATATTTTCCTGCTAGATTATAAGTTTCACAAAGGCATTTTTAAGTCTTCTGTATTTACTGATATATGTTGAGTATTTAGAATAGTACCCAATAGATAGTAGACACACTAAGTATTTGTTGCATGAGTAAATAAATAAATACATTATTTTTGTCTGCCCTGCCAGTGGATTTATCTATTTATTTTCTTTGGATTACTGCCTATACTATGATTACAAACATTTGAGGCCAAAGTTAATTCCAAGACTCATATGCTTGGTTAAGGAAATTAATGGCAAGTAACATTAACGCAATGTCAATAATATGTTCCATGTTTTGGCATGTGTTATACATTTGTCCCTCAGTATCTATGGGGGATTGGTTCCAGAACTTCTCACAGATACTAAAATCCATGGATGTTCAAGTTGCTTATATAAAATGGCATAGTATTTGCATTTAGCCTACACAAATATTCCCAAATACTTTTAATCATCTCTAGATTACCTATAATACTTAACACAATGTAAGTGCTATGTAAACAGTTGCTAGTTGTTATACTGTATTGCTTAGGACACAATGACAAGAAAAAAGTCTGTACATGTTCAATAGATATACAATTTATTTTTGAATATTTTTGATCCACAGTTAGTTGAATCTATGGATGTAAAAATCATAAATACATACAGAGGGCTGACAGTATTTTGTTTGGGGTTATTACTAATTTATGAATATTTATTTTCCATAGTACCTAGTATGGACATTTCAGAATAAAGTTGGGTAGAGTTTCAAGTAAAAAGTAATAGGATTTTAAAAGGGAACTTCAAGAAAAAACAAACAAACTAGGATTAATCACACTTGCCCAGATGCCTTCCAGAAATAGAGGAAAGAAACGATTAAGTAACCATATAAGAAATATGGTGAGTAAACATAGAAAGCTGCAGCTTGTACTGTAGCCCCATTCTCCCACCTGGGGACAGTTTCTGAAGGTGGGGACCTGTGTACAGCTTAATTGAGTGCCTGCACTTGAAGTTTCTCAAAAGGCTGTGATGAAGATGTTGGCTGGTGTTTCTGTCATTAGAATCAACTCAAGGATCAGCTGTGAAAGGATCTGCTTCCTAGCTCACTCACATGGTTGTTGGCAGGATTTAATTCTTGGTGGGCTGTTCATCTGAGGACCTCAGTTCCCCTCTAGATATTGCTGGTGGATCTTCCTCAGTTTCTTGCCATGTGGACCTCACTAGGGCAGTTTATATCAAAACACATGGATTACCTCAAAGCAAACCAGCAAGAGAACTACATAAAGTCAGCAAGACAGAAGTCGTGCTCTTGTGGTAATATAACACAGGAAGTGACATTCTATCACTTTTGCCAAATTCCATTCATTAGAATTGAGTCACTGTGTCCAGCGCGTGCTCAAGAGTATGGGGTTACACTAGGGCTTAATTAGCAAGAGGTAAGAAATTTAAGGACAGCTTTACTGTCTGCCCACAACAAGTATAAAGCAAATGAGTGACTATGTCAGTATCTTTGGGTTGTAACATTTGCAGCACTGGAGAAAGGAGATACAGGTATAAGGTTAACGAAAAAAGAAAAATCTATTTATACTAAAATGGAATTGGATATATGATTCCAAGTGTGTGTGTGTTTGTGTGTGAGATATATATGTGTGTGTGTCTGTAAAATATATGTATGTATATATATATATAGATATATACATTTCTCATTTTTATCTAATGAACACCTGAAACATCCATATTATATTCTCTAAATTATATTTCCTAGTAAAAAAAAAAAAAAAAAAAGGCAAGCCTCCTTGGAGAAATAGTGGACCCCAGGCCTGGGCAGAAAATACATAAATTAGCTTTGAAGAACTTGGTATAGCAGGAAGCAAGGCCACTAGATGTATTAAAGAAATTTAGAAACCAACTATAAAAGACTTTCACAGATCAAAAATAAGAAAATGTGAGCATAAATAGAACTAGTAGCTACAGTGAATACAAATACATAAATTACATTTAAAATTATGAGTTATTATGTCTCCTCTAAGGAAAGCTTGCGAACTAACTGGTCATTTGGAAAACTGATAAATAAAGGAAAGAAATCAAACATATACGATGTTTTTAATATACAAATCTTAAGATAACCTAGTGGTTCTCAACTGGGTTTTCTTTTCTTTGACCCCAGTGATCATCAGCAAAGTCTTAGAGACCATTCTAGTCATCACATCTAGAGAAATGTGTTACTGCCATCTAGAAGGAAACTGCCAGACAAATGACTAAATATCCTACAATGCACAGAACAACTCCTCATAACAAAGAATTATCTAGTCCAAAATTGTCAATAGGACCAGGGTTGAGAAATCTTGAAATAACCAAGTACAATCATGCAATGAATAATGATATTTTGGTGAACAATAGACCACGTATACAACAGTGGTCTTATAAGGCTATAAAACTGTTTTTATTGTGAACTATTCTATGTTTAGGCATGTTTAGAGACACAAATATTTACCACTGTGTTACAATTGTCTATAGTATTCAGTGCAGTAACATACTGGACAGATCTGTAACCCAGAAGCCATAGATTATAACGTATAGCCTACGCGCGTGGTAGGCTGTGCTGTCTAGGTGTATGTAAGTTTATACTTAGATGTTCGAACAATGACAAAATCATCTACTCATGCATTTCTCAGAATGGATCCTCATTATTAAGCGATGCATGACTGTAGTTGAAGAGAAAAAGTTTTTCTTTGTGCAAGTATCCAGTTAATAAAAGTAGAAATATTTAAAGTAAAATACAACGTTTTTATAATCTCTAATAAAAGGTGATTTTGGCATTTATTTTTATGGCTTTTAATACTACATAAACATGGAAGAGCAGAAAAACACATACATCATGTTATTGTCAATAAGCTGCATCCATGTCTGATGGAGAAATATAATAAATGGTACCTGCAAGTTGCAATTTGTTAAATTCATACTTTAAGATATTCTACTGGAAAGATGGAACAGTCTTCAAGAATTAAATTGCAAAGAAGCAATAAGAGCCAATGGGACACATCAACCACTTGCAAGAGATGGAATGCATTTGCTTTCTTCTTGATATAAATAAGCAGACAACAATTTATGAAACCATTATAGAAATTTGAAAAAATTGAATATTTGACTATGATATGAAGAAAGTATTTAGAATCTTCTAGGCCTGATGATAATACAGTGTTTACTTTGTAAGAGTATTATCATGTTGCTAAGATATAGACTAAAATTGTTATAGGAATATGATATGATGTTGGTAGCTGGTTCAAAATAATCCAGAGTGAACAAAGTATAGGAGTATATGTGAAACATCTTGAATTCATCAATCAGCATTCTCTTTATTGTATGTTTTTAAAATTTGCCATAGTAAAACTTTTAAAAGTTTCTATTTATCACTACTATAGTCATATTAAGAGAAAACATAAAATGAAATCACAACAAAATATTCCATAACATATATCAACTCCACACAAACCTTAGGATTATTTGATTTAATGTAGACTTTTAATCATATTGTATATACTTTTAAATATTAATTTTTAATGTTCTGTTTATATTGAAATACTTTTTAGCATTATTCATTTTAAGAGTCATTTTATTGCTAGATAATGGCCCATAAAACAAGCATCATTGTTTAATTTATTTTTCATTGCCTACTTACCACTTATGTTTTTTCTACTTTTCAGTGTTATAAATAATACTGAAATAAATACTTTTTGCATATAATATATTTTTTAACCAAACTCATTTATTTTAGGGCATGCAGGTCTTTTATAAAACCATATCTTTGGAATAATTCCCAGAATTTAAATAACTGAATATAAGCTCTCATTATTCTAAATATTATTGATACATGAAGACAAATCACTCTCTGTAGATATGAAAAGTGTATTTGGTAACAAAAAATTCAACTTTGTGTAACAATTACCTAAATAGGAAGTGTTTTGTTTACCTTACATAATAAAAAGTTCAGGGCTATTATGGCACCATGGTGTCATCAGTAACAAGTCTCTTCTATCCTTTCTGCCATCTCTAATGCTACCGATGGTTATGCTTAGTTGCTGAAGCACCATATCTAAGGACCAGACTGGGATAGGATGGAAGAGGCAAAACTTTCTTTCAAAGCATTATCTTTCTATGTAGATAGGTGACTAATTTCTAAAAGACTTCCAACCTGACGACATTCAGAATTGTGTTGCAAGGTCATGCCTGACTAGAAGGTATGTAGGAAAATATGGGTTTCATTTTCTACTCTCCATAAAAAATATTAGGTAGATGAAAATGGATCCTGAGTGAGCCAATTCATAGTACATGAGCCTGGGTTCAGGAATCCCAAAGTGCAAATGACAGCCAGTCTTTAGTACGATCATTCACATTCCACTTAATAATTATATATAAAATACTATATTGTTTTTCAGCTGTAGTCATTATGCTGTCAATTAGAATACATTTTTTAAATTTTTATTAGTTTTATTAATTTCTAAATTACCTATACATGTGTTTTGTCATTACCTAAGTAGGCAATTTTTAAACCATTTATATCAACAATTTTGTTGGTGGCAGATGTTATCATACTTAAAAGGACTGAGAGGTCAGAACTGAAATTAAGTTGTCTGGTTTTGTGTTAATGCTCAAGCTCTTGGCAATCATGCAAACTTGGCATACTCCTGGGCATATAGCAAGTGTTCTGTATATTTTAGTTTATTGTTATCTTGTTTTTGAAATAAGAAGCAATCACTAGAAAACTGAATTTTTAGAAAAAAAAATCTTCAAAATAATGTTTTCTACTCATCTTCCATGGAAAGAGCTTTAACTCCAGATATATTTTTCTACTTTTTGGCATTCACAAGTTTTTCATAATATGCTTCATTATACAGTGAGCTGATGAACTCAGAAAGTACCAGGTAAACTTCAGTTTTAAAGTGTTAATGATAGACACAAAGTAACATCACTCTCCCGTAGAATAATTTGATTTTAACCAAAGCCATTTTCTTATTCCAATGGAATGCATATTTTGCAATGTGATATCTTTGTTAGCAACTTTCTGATGGATGAACTATTTTAGCAAGGACAATTTCCAGAAACCATCAAGTAACAATTTAGTGATGATTGTACAATTTGCCATCGCAGTTCACATAAATTTCTTGAGGTTATTTAACTAAAAATGAATCAGAACAACAAATATTTTGAAGATTTGCTATACCCTTGAGGAAATTCCAACCTTAATCACATATATACTCCTGGTGGAAGTAATATTATATTTGGCTATAGACCCAGGGATGCTTATCAATGACAGAGGCAAGTGTTAATGAGTCCATTATTAGTGTTAGTTGTTTTTATTAAAATATCTCAAAGCTCCAGGAGGTGAAATAATATATTCTTTTCATTTTAGATGCTTGATGTTTTAAGTGGAATATGAAACATCTTTGAATCACAGTGGCAGATTCTTGAGGATGATTAAGCATGGTGTCTATTAAAAACCTATTCCAATTACAAAAAGACCTGTGCTAAATAAAACTATACTCACAGAGTGAGGAATTTGGTATTTAACAATCTTCAAAGATTTTCATTTATATTCCTTAATTTTTTCTTCTATACTTTATTTGTTCAAAGTAAACCCAGCATCTGAAAATTAAGACCCAAGCAGAGACCTTCCAGTTTCAAAGGCAAGTTTCTTATAAGAGATTTCTGTATTCATTCTCTCCATCTTCTGACTTTTTATACAATTCTCAGCCTCGTTATTACATGTTATTCTACTTCCAAATGTCTCATGATTATCATCAATCACATTTTTCTAAATCCACTGGATATTTTGCAACCATCATATTGCTTGGCCCCTAAGTAGCAGTTACTTTTGTTAGCCTGGACCAATATTTCCCTTGGCTTTTATCATTTATATTTTGTGTTTCTTCTCTTATGTTAGGCAATCCATTTACTGCTTCTTTTGGAATCTTACCTTCTCTACTGATTGGAATTCCTCAAGGCTCCCTCTAAAGACTGTCTACTTTTCATTCTACAATATTTCCCTAAGTAATCATACATGTACCAATTGATACCTATAAGGAGATAAACAAGAAATTTATATCTAAAGTCCAGATCTTACTTGTAGCCCCAGATATTTATATCAACTGCCTCCTTGACAAAGTCTCTTGGATGTCTCAAATTTCTGCATTGTCTATATCCAGATCTCCTTTTAAACCTTGGCTCCTCATGTCGCAGAACCTGTATGAATCTAGCTTCTCAAGTCAATGATTAAAATTCACTGACCAGGCATGGGGGCTCGCACCTGTAATCCCAGCACTTTAGAGAGGCCAAAGCAGGTAGATCACTTGAGGCCAGGAATTTGAGACCAGCCTTGCTAACCTGGTGAAACCCTGTCTCTACTGAAAAACAAAAAATTAGCTGGGCATGGTGGTGCATGCCTATAGTCCCATCTACTCAGTAGACTGAGGCAAGACAATCACTTGAACCGGGGAGGCCAAGTTGCAGTGAGCCGAGATTGTGCCACTGCACTCCAGGCTGGGCAACAGAGCGAGATTCTGTCTAAAAAACAAAAAAAGTCAACCCTGATATTCATCTCCCTATTTCCCCTGACAATTAATCAAAACTTCTCTTAATCTGTTAAATGCTATTCAAGACTCAAGCTCATTTACTTCTGAGTATCTTTCACTAACACCAATTTTTTTAGTTCAACTGAGATTTTACCTTTTCCCTTAGTATCTACAATAGAACCTAAAATCATCTACACACATGTACCCCCTGGCTTTCCTGCAGTCGGTTCTCTGCATTCAGCCAGGGCTATGTTTCTATCACATTGATCAGATATTGGTATTCCCTGAGCAAAACACTTACAGACTTTCCTTTTCTTTTAGAAACATTAAATCACCCCTGCTTACCTTTCATTTCTGCCTTCAACTGGCCCCTCATGCTCTGTTTCCCTGCAGCCTCAGGGTATTCCGTTCCTCCCCTACTTTGAATTCCCTTTTTATTAACTTCCACTTATTCTTCATATTTCTGCATGCTCTCAGTCTCTCTCTCTATTTTTTTCTCTCTGTATATGTGAGTATATAATATGTACACAACAGAGAAGGTGTGTACACACACACACACACACACACACACAGAGAGAGAGAGAGAGAAAGAGAGAGAGAGAGAGAGAGAGAGAGAGAGAGAGAAATCTCCCACAGTAACAAATGTGTGTTTTCTTATATGGCTATGGATGGCTGCCTATAGTCCCCTTTATTCTTTAAGCTTGGGCTATGACTATACCTGGCTTTATTTTTCCCCAGTATTTAGCAAAGTGCTTGAGACCTAGTTAATTTCCAAGAAAAATTTGTTGAAAAAATAACAAATAAGGACCCTTAGGCAACAGTAGAGTGATGTATCACTACATTAATTCTACTTTCATGTATATATTTATACTTTATCAAGTTTAATAAAGTATTTTCCCTATAAGGACATGTTTACTAAGTGAAAAGAAGTATAGAATTGAATGTACACAAATGCATGTAACAATGGTGTATCAGCACAGAGAAAAATTCTCATTTATTGATAGTTTGAAACCAAAAGTTTTAGAGAAATATGAGTTTTCCAGATTAACCTTCCATATGAAGCAGTTATATCATTGAGTTGTTGATTTAACATATATTTTCACCTTAAAGTATGTGATTTGACCTTCATTTGACCTTCAGTTGTCCATAGGAAAGTATATGGGAGAATACTGTGGGATTTTGGGACATACAATCTTTCCTTAGCTCTTGAAACCAAGGCTCCACCGACTAGTTAAAATTCCCACTTACCAACTGATATGGTTTGGTTTTTTACCCACTCAAATCTCATCTTGAATTGTAGTCCCCATAGTTTTCACATGTCCTGTGAGGGACCCAGTGGAGGTAACTGAATCATGAGGGCGATTACTCCCATGCTACTGTTCTTGTGAGAGTGAGTCCTCATGAGATCTGATGGTTTTATAAGTGGTTTTCCTCACTTTTGCTCGACACTTCACATTCCTGCCAGCATGTGAAGACGGATGTGTTTCCTTCCCCTTCTGTTATGATAGTAAGTTTCTTGAGGCCATAGGGAACTGTGAGTCAATTAAACCACTTGCCTTTATAAATTACCCAGTCTTGGGCAGTTTTTCATAGAAGCATGAGAACAGACTGATACACCAACTACAGACGTTAAAAAGGCCCACAGTCCTTGTCCAATAACCACATTATCAGCAGAGACAGAATATGTGAACACACACAAAAATCAGAAGGACAGTAGGATAGACAGGGCAATTACATAAATGTAACTTTTTGTTAAACTGTGATGAATGTTCTTATTATTTCACTTTGACCTGGCAAAACTGCTGTCAGGAGACTGGCCTTGTTCCATAATTTTATATTTGGGAATCACTCATTTAATGTGAGAAGGACTCTTAGCCCACAGTAGAGTATTGCCTTTTCCCATTCTGAGTGATATTTTTAAAAGCCTCATTTTTTTAGATATATGCTTTAAATAATTTTAATATCAAATGGATAACTGTTTAAAAGTTAGAAGAAAAGTTGAAATTAGCCTGTGTATTGTCAATAGAAAACACAGATAAGGCCATTCATTAATGGAAGAATCAGAACAGTAAATGGTGAATATAACTAAGGCATACTCTTAAGCAAAGTTTCATTATTGAGACTGTTAAAAAAGCAAATAAAGTTTAATTGCCTTGTGATTAAGTAGAATCCTTTTAATGTCTTAGAATTCGTCCGTATGTCCCAAGACTCTGGTGTACTTTTAAGCACACAGTGTGCTGCTTAACAAATACCTATTGATCACCGTCCATAAGGGGTAGACACAATTAGAAGAAAAAGAACAGAGCTAAATCAATCCTCTACTGGGTGGGAAAGTTTAACTATGTTGCTCCACAGGTTTGACAGTAATTTTATTTAAAGATTTTTATAAATAACCCAAAAGTGGGAGTACACAGTAAATTATCCAAGCTATTCTAAGCATAGGAATGCTGAATCAGTGGGAGTAAAGTGCAGGAAGAACTCATGGAGCTGTGTAGGGTAAGACAAATGGCAGTTGAGCTCCAGTGTGGGCAAGTGTGAAATAAAGCATTTAAAGAACAGCTCCAGATACAGAATAATAGATCATAAGGTATCACTTATGAACCAGGATAATTACCTAAGGTAATCTCACTACTAAATATATTTCCAAAGAAAAAGAAATTGATACGTTTAAAAGCCTCCTGCACTCCCATGTTTTCACAGCATTATTCACAATAGACAAGACACGAAATCAACCTAAGTGTCCAACAACAGAAGAATGGATAAAGAAAATGTGGTACATAAACACAATGGAATACTATTCAACCTTTAAAAAGAAAAAAAGAAATCTTCTCATTTACACAACAACATAGATAAACCTGAAGAACATCACTTTAAATGAAATAAGCCCAGCACAGAAAGACAAATACCTCATGATCTCACTTTATGCATATGTGAAATCAGAAAAAGCTGAACTCATAGAAGTAGAGAGTGGAATGGTGGTTATCAGGAGCCAGGACAGAAAGAAGGGGTCTGTGCAATATTGATCAAAGGATATAAAGCTTCTATTGAGATAAAAGGAGTAAATTCAAGATATTGCCAGGCAGGGTGGTTCACACCTCTAATCCCAGCACTTTGGGAGGCTGAGGTGGGTGGATTGCTTTAGGTCAGGAGTTGGAAACTAGCCTGACCAACATGGTGAAAGCAAAACCCTGTCTCTACTAAAAACACAAAAATTAGCAGGACACGGTGGCACATGCCTGTAATCCCAGCTTCTTAGAGGCTGAGGCAGGAGAATCTTTTGGACCCAGGAGGCGGAGGTTGCAGTGAGCCGTGACTGTGCCACTGCACTCTCTAACCTGGGCAGCAGAGTGAGGCTGAGTCTCAAAAATAAAACATAAAGAAATAAAGAAATTTTTTTTGTAAAACATGGTAACTAGAGTTAATAATAATACATTGTATTCTTGAAAGATGCAAGAGTGGATCTTGTTGTCACCACAAAAATAACAATGTGAAGTGATGCATATGTTAATTAGCTGGCTTTACTTTAATGTATACATACTTTAAAACACAATGTTGTACATAATAAATACATATAATTTTATCTGTCTATTAAAATGATCTTATATTCCATACAATTATTTAAAAACTAAGTAACCTCTTGGCATTTTAAAATTGGCATCTTTCTTATTCCATTCTGGCTGTTATAATAACACATTTTAGGCTGCATGTGATAATTAATTTTAGAATTAACTTGACTGGATTAAGAGATACCTAGATAGCTGGCAAAGCATTGTTTTGAGATATATCTTAGAAAGTCTTTCCAGAGGATATTGTTAGGTAAGTTGGGGGACTGAGTTGGGGAAGATCTGCTCTCAGTGGGGGCAGGCACCATCCAATCAGATGAGGGCCCATATAAAAGAAAAGGCAGAAAAAAAGGCAATTTACTCTATTTTTTGGATCTGGGCCTTTTCTTTCTCCAGCCATGGAACAACAGAATTCTAGGTTTTCTGGCCATTGGATTCTGGAACTTGCATGAGCAGCCCTCCAGCATCTCAGGTATTCTGCCTAGGACTGAGGGTTGCAACATTGGCTTCCCTGGTTCTTTGGCTTGGAGACAGCCATAGTGAGACTTCTTAGCCTCCACAGTTGCATGAGCCAATTCCCCTAATAAATCTTCTGTATCTCTATCTATGCATGCTTTCGATTTTGTCTTTCTATAGAACCCTGACTAATATAGAAATACATTTCCATAAATAAGAGAATTTTTTTTTGCTCACTGTTCTGAAAGCTGGAAAGTACAAAATCAAGAAAGGGTGAGCAAGCTCCCTAAAGTCTCTGTTACAAGTGCACTAATCCTATTCATGAGGCCTCCATGCTCATAACCTAATCACATCCCAAAATTCTTAACTTCTTAATACTGTCACATTCAGGATGAGGTTTCAAAATAAAATTTTGGGAGAACACAAACATTCAGATCATAGAATTCTGTCCCTGGCTCCCCAAAATTCTTACATGCAAAATACATTCACTCCACTCCAATAGCTCCAAATGTCATAACTCATTCCAGCATCAACTCAAAAGTCTAAACTTCAGAGTCTCATCTAAATATCTAAATCAGATATAGATGACAGTCATGGTATAATTTATTCTGAGGCCAATTGCTTTCTAGCTGGGAACATGTGAAATCAAATAACTTAGGTGCTTCCAAAATACAATGATGGGGAAAGCAGAGGGTAGATATTTCTCAATTCTAAAAGGTAGAAATCAGAAGTAAGAAATGTAACTGGTATGAAGTAAGTTCAAAACCCAGCAGGGCAGACAACATTATATCTTAAAGCGTGAGAATAATCTTTGACTCAACATCCTGCCTTCAGGATACACTGGGTTGTGTCCCCAAAGCTCCACATAGCCCTGCCCCTGTGGCTTTCCTGAGTGCAAACCATGCAGCAGCTCTCATGGCTTAAGCATGAATTTCTGTGGCTCCCTCAGGATCACTCACCTCTTGACGCTGTTACACTGTGGATTAGCTTTCAATACATTAATTTAGGCAACACAAACATTCAGACCAAAGCCACAGTTAAGATTATTTCAATGAATTGTGGGAGATGCATTTTTTGGTAACTGTTATGTGTTATATCCCTTAAAAATATATTGTTTATTAAGCTTTAGAAAAGCAGGTTTCTTTGATTCATTCACTTTAGAGAGGATGTCTGCATTGGCAAAAGCCAGTCATCAACATATGGCAAACAACATTCTCACTACTGAATTCCAATTACACAGCTAAAGAGATAGAGAGGCTAAAAGATAAATATACATTTAAGTATATATACATGTATATATATTTAGAGAGCTAGAGATAGGTAAAGAGATTACAGAGACATATGTGCGTATATGTATGTATGTGTGTATAGATACAAGCATACACAAACACCCAAACACACGTATACCCCAAGAAAGCTTTGGTAAGAAGTACCGAAAGAGGCAGAGTGCTGTTTCAGTCTAGCTGAAATAGATATGTAAACAAGAGATATGTAAACAGGATAAAGCAAGATTTCTCATTTCAACACTTCTTACTAAGACATTATTTGCTTTGCTCTTGGGAGTATACTTTACAAACAAAGCATTCTCCAAACTGTCTCTTTGTTTGATTCCCTGGAGGTTTTCACATCTTCTGCCAGTGAAAAGATGATAGCTAGGCAAGAGCTGTGCCTTTCTTCTCCGAAATGGAAGAAGGGCAATTGTGAAAGACAAGGCAGAAAACGACAATCTACAGCTTTTAGACAGTTTTAGCTTAGGCTAGTTATAAGAATAGTACCTGTGGGTCTGCAAATTAAATTTCTTAAAACTCTAGATGCACTTATAACCCCACACCTTCTTACTGTACCAACAGACAAAAACATTCAGTTGTTTGAAGAATGCTGCCCTGAAGAACTTGAACAGAACCTGCCAATTTATTTCCTTAAAAATGAAAATAGGAGAGAATAGATGAACAGACAGTTATGAGGGCAGTATACGGAAGCTATGATGTGCAAGGAGGCCATCATATTATATTTTGAGGGAAAAAAGTGAGAAAGATCAAACAGAATTAACAATAACACTTTAAAATTAAAACAGATTGCCAACCTTATCTTCCATCTCAACCTTGCACCAAAGTTAACAAATCTAAAAATGCCTAGATCTTTAAAAGTCAAACACTATACTTATAAAGTATGCCTATTATGAAGTGAGATGATATACTTATTAGGTAATGTTCTGATATGTTTACCTATACATTTTCCATTCTTCACTGCCATAGGCCTTAGGCCATTTTACCACCAATTAAGGAAGCCATAGCAGACACTGAAAAACAAAAACAGGAGGATGTTTTGGCCTTTGAGTTTTCAACTGTTGAAGTCCTAACGCAAACAACAGGAGTGGAAGGAAAATTCACAAGCCACTGGGATTCTACAGAATGAGTAGATAAGCCTCTCTCCACCCATCTTGGAGCTGTACATGAGAAGCACCAAAGAGAAGAGCAGAAGAATTAAGTAAGTTTATAAATAGGTCTCTGATGGCTTTCTGTCTTGCATTTTAACCCGTATGAGCTTCATACAAAGAGGAATGATAGAATCTCTAGACAAGTTTTGGGATTCAAGAGCAGAGGATATCTGAGCCCACAAGAACCATGCAGTTCTAGAGTTCCCAGCATGTAAGTTCATGTAGCAATAAAGTAGACAAAATTGTCCTCTGATTCTAGCTGTGAGATTTCCCTACTGAGTTTCCCACAGTGACAAAATTAAGATACTATCCAAAAGATTCCTATGATGATCTTAGAGCTGTAGAGAGTGACTTCAGGATTAGGATGCTGAACAGACAGAGTGATGTGTGTAGACTGTTCTTATCAGATCCCTGATTGGAAAAAAAAAAAAATGTTTTCCATATGTCAGAGCAGAATCGCTCTTGCTGAATAGAAACCAGGAAAAAAAAGAAGCTGTAAAAGATACCAAAACAGGCCAATAGTCATCAAGAACCCAGCCACTTTTCATAGGTTTTGATGTGAGTCAGAAACTTACATGCAACTTTGGAAACAAAGGGAGAATGTAATCTGTTAAAAAAAAAAAAGAAAAAAACTAATGGATTGAATTTATTAACAAATGGCTAATTTTCTTTTACCAACAGTCTTAAAAGAGCTGGTGGCAGAAATTAATTAGAGTTATGCAAAAAAGTTACATATTTTGCACACCAAAATTGATACATCTTAATAACCATTCGTACATAAAATTAACATAATAGCTGTAATTTATTGAGCACTTACTCTCCAGGTTTGGTGCTCAGTACTTTGCATGCATTATTTTATCTTCAAAACAACCCCATAATTTAGAAATTGTTTTACAGCATTTCCATTTTAAAAGTCAATAAAGCATAGTGATTTGTCCAAGGTTACCAAGCCAATAGGTGGTAAAATCAGAAATAAAATTCAAATATATTTACACCAATTATCCTACCCCTAGAAATTATACCATATAACTATGAGCTTAAGAAGGGATAGTGATGTTGGTGAGTGAATACATAAACTATAGCTATATGGAAGGTTGTGTTTCCACCCCCTAGAGGACCTAATCATCCAGGTTCAGGAAGTCTCAGTGATCACTATTGGTATCTTGAGTCAAATAATTTTTTGTTCTCAATTGTTTGGCCTGTGCATTGTAGGATGTTTAGCAACTTGCCTAGCCTCCCTCTGCCCACTAGATGCCAGTAGAACTCCCATCCCAACTTGTGATGACAACAAAATCTCTATTCATTGCCAAATTGTCCCTGGGGGCAAAAGAGCCCCTGGTTGAGAAGTACTAAATTACATTTAGAGTGCCTGAGTGGCCACTCAAAGGAATTTTTTCTTTACCAACTGTCCTGACTCTAGTTTTGAGATTTGTTGTGATCTCATAACTGATGTTGGAGACTTGAATCAAACTAATTAGAAGAAGCTATATCTACAATTCATGAAAATAAATTGCATCATGAGACATATTTTAAAGTTTTATTACTCAGCCATTCCCTAAGCAAATTCCTGTATTACTCAGCTAAACATTCTTAGGTCAATTATCCTATCTGTGCATATTTTTTCATTTCTTGCATGAAGATCACATTATCCAATTTATATAATATTGAGGGACTGTGTTAAGGAAAAAAACTTTTCTTCCCAGGTTCACAAGGGGTGTGTTTTCAAAGGCAGGTGCTTCCCAGTACCAGGCCTCCATCCACACCTCCATCTGGGAATGTAAAGTTATTTGTCTACCTTGGAGGGGCGGGGGTTGGTGGAAAATCCAGGTGGGTTTCTTTGTTGAAAAAGCCCAAAGAAATCTCTGAGGAGGGGGCGCTGTTGTAGACCAAGTAGCCAATCAGGTATCAGAGTGAAAGATCAATCACTACAGTAGAAGTTTGAAAGAACTCCTCTCATTGGACAAGAACAAGAATGGGGCGGGAATAACTCCAGGTTTAAGTCCCCCTCTCCCATCTGCTCCTTACCTCTTACAATATCCCCTCAGGATTCCCCTCCCACGACAGCCTGGGATCTCTCTCTCTCTCTCTCTCTCTCTCTCTC